>NC_056668.1:99880192-100182067 GCF_018350195.1 Panthera tigris | reverse complement strand
ATACTCTAAAGAAATTTTGTTTGTTTTAGCAGGCAATCAGGATAGTTTCAGATTGTAAATTCTGTCTTGTCTTCTAGTTCATTCTCCTAAATTTGTATTTATGCTGCTTTTGATCTGCCTATGCATGAGACACTCAGAATTTACTCTGTGAAATGGGCAGTGGTTTAAATCTGAACCCAATGTGCAAAGCCTTTGGTATGCTAATTTAGGTTTGTCCCACACAGACACACCTCAGGAATGTGCCTAGGACTTGTGGATTCAGGAGGCGTTCCCTTCATTTAGTTTTCTATTCTCTAGGGATGCCCTCCTACACTCTTTGCCCCACAGAACTACCTTTTCACAACTCCTCGGGCTAAAACATGGTGATTATCTTGGGGGTCTAGCTACTGTACTATTGCTGCTATGCAGCATTGTGACAGAGTCCATGGCTAGAAAGATGGAGTTTATACCAGAGTTTTAACCACCTCTCCCCCTGCCACCCTTCAGCCCTGCAACTGGGAGCACTCTCAGGGCATAATCATGAGGAAAAAATAAAAACTAAAAATAAAAGTTAACTCTCATTCAGATCACTTTTTCAAATGCTGTCTTCCCTCTATCATCTGCATTCTTTCAATTACTTTCTGAGTCTTCAGATAGATGCTTTTTTTTTCATTTCACCCAGTTTTTAGTTGTAATTCTGTTAGTTGTAACACCTGACATCAGAAGATAAGATGGCCTGTGGTAAGCTTACTCCATCATGGCCAGAACCAGAAGCCCAATGTATGTATATTTTATCTCAAAAATATTAAATAAAATATTGAATTCTAGTTAGTTTTTCTCTTTAGTGTTGTACAGGTTAGAAATTCTGAAGGCATTTTCTGTGTCTTCCATGTTTGAGCAAATATAAAACATATTGAGAATAATAGGAAATGGACTTCTCACTATTGAAGATGGAAATGTACACTTTTGAAAGGGAAAATGAAAATATACCCTGTAATTGCAGTATTAGTAAGAATTCTGAAATCATGGTTACAGATATATTATATTTTGTGTATATGTGTATTATATGTGTGTCTGTATTTATCTTCTAGCTTTCCATTGAGTGGGTTTAGAGCAGCATTATCTAATAGAATTTCCTGTGATGATGAAATGTTCTGTGGATGTGTTGTCCATTATGACACTAGACATATTTGGATCTTGAACAGTTGAAATGTGGCTAGTGTGATTAAGAAACTGAATTTTAATTGTATTTAAGTGTAATTCATATGTACTTACAGTAAAATAGTCACATGTTGCTAATGGCTACTGTATTTGACAGCAGAGAATTAAAGCAAAAATATACCATTAATAATTGAGTACACAGAGAGCCTAGGTTTTTATTTTTAAATTCCAGCTGTTACTAAAAGAAACCAGGAGGCTTCATGGAAAAGGTTAATTCCAGAGCTGGTCAGGGAATGTCTGAGTTGGGTTGGGAAATTCTCAGTGTTCCAAAAAGTAAAGAAGTGCTTATAGAAGGAAGAGTCATATCAAAATAATATGAGATCCAGCTCAAAGGATTCCTCTGGCCAAATATGAGACATTTGTACATCAAAATAAATAGTAATCATAATGAATTATAATCCATTAGATTAAAAAAAATCCATGAGTACATTTGAATATAAATTAATAAATATATAAATAAATGGCAAAAAAAAAATTCTAAAGTAGAATGTCAAATGATGGAAAGAATAAAGGAGTTAGAAAGTTATCAGTGGATCCTAAAACTAGTTAGTGAATATTTGATAAAAAACAGGTGAAGAGACTTGGCAGACACTATCTTAAACAAGTGACCTAATTTTACCTATATCAATACAAGCCAACGTTGTTTATTTCTTGATACTGTGTTTTAAGAAGAACATAATATAATTTACGTAGTATTTCTGTAATAATGCATAACCTGAATTCAATCATAAGGAATTATCAAAGGAAACCAAATTGAAAGCGATATATATATATATATATATATATATATGTATGTATATGTATATGTATAGCATGTCCCATAAAAATAAAAATGTCAAGGTCAAGAAAAACAGATTAATATTCCAGGTTAAATGAGACTAAAACTAAATAGCAACTAAATTTAATGCATGATCCTGGGCTAGAAAAAGAAACAGCCATTAAGCACATTAATGGAACAATTGGCAGAATATGAAAATGGACTGAATTTAACTAATAGTATTGTATCTATGGTATAATTTCCAATTTTGATAATTGCTATGCAGTCATGTTCTAAGGAGGTGCACGCTAAATTATTTTATAGTAAAGTGACAATTTATCTCCAATTTACTCTCAAATGATTTGGGAAAAAAGTCATAAAACATATGGGGGGAAATGCAAAGAATTAGTGAATCTGCATAAAGGACATTTACATGATCGTTGCAACTTTTCTGTAAATTTGCAACTACATAAAATAAAGATTTAAAATTCAAATCAATTATATTTCTAAATAAAAGCAGAAAATAAAAATAAGAATGATATCAAAAACTGTAAAACACTTAGAAATACATTTAATACAAGATGTAGTAAGTCTCCTATAAAACATGGTAGACTGTATCTTAAAATGTCAGTTCACTTCAAAGTAATCTATCGAAGCAACTCAAATCCAGTCAAAATTCTGTCAGACTTTTTTGCAAAGTTTGACAAGCTAATTTTTGAATTTATATGGGAATGCAAAGGGCCTAGGATCATCATCAAAACTTCTTTGAAAAAGAACAAAATTGGAGAAAGTACATGAGGTGACTTCAGGATTTACTGGTATGCTATACTAGTTGAGACACTGGCAAAGTAAATAAATCGAAGGAAGAAAAGAGAGAATCTAGAAAACAAACCACACATACATATTAAGTTGATTTTCTACAGAAGTACCAACACAAATGAATGGATACTGAGAAGTCAGTTTCTCTCTTCAAGAAAGAAAGTGACTTGATGTATATATGTATTCTAATGAGTGCTCTTTTATTTATAATATGCTAGATAAAAATGATTCCTTGTATTGTGAGTGATGCTAACTTGCCTTTAAAGATTCTTTTCATATCTTTTTGGTAAGCCATGTGTCTAAATGTGACTTTACATTCTGAATGTGCTTGCACTGAATCAGAATGTATATGAATTAATGTTTCCATTAATGTTACTTTGTCAGGAGACTGCTTTGTGTGTCCAGCAAACATCGCTCTTAAAAAGCCAAAATTGATGAATAAGCATAAATGGTATAACTATAGAGTTATATATAACATTCATAGTCAGCTGTGGAATTGTTCTTGTCATGAGCATGTGACTCTACAGTCACATGTAGTATGCATACAGGATGTATGATTATAAGCCAACTAAAACATTAAATCAGTTGATCTATTAGCAATGGGAAGCAATTTTACAGAAAGAGGAAGCATTAATGATTCTAATTAAAACTGTAACACATTCATTTTCTGATAGTTATGACTTCAGGACGTCAGTTTCTTTTTCTATTCTGAAAAGTTTGAAGCCAGTTGGTTGCGTTCCAGCTGCATCCACCTAACATCCCATGAATGCAAACTGAGCATCTCCATGAGGGTTTCTAGTGATTTGTTCCCAAACTCATGCTACTACGTATGATCTCACTTTGATTTGGTTCCACAATTTTAGCCCCATCATTCAATCATTATGTGCTCATGCACTGAATTTATTTAGTTTCTCTGTCTCTTGACTATTGGCTTATCCAGAAACTTTCCCTACTTTAGATTAGTTTGGGTAATCCTTTGTGGGGAACAAGAGGCAGACTGCTGAGAAAAGCCCTAATGAGAGAGTACTAAATGTGGAGCAATCACCGTCAATTTGCATTCCATCATTTGCTGGAAATGTTTGAGAATTACTGGGGGGAAATAGGAAAACGTGAAAAAATGGGATGAAAGTGGCAACTAGTTTAGAGGTCTACTGATCTTGAGGTCTCCTGGTTGAAGTCAAAGAAAACTGTAATCTTTGTAAGCAAAAGTAGTATTTTTTCCTCCTTCAGTGAGAAATAAATGTTACCTGGAAGGTTAAGATTAAGCATTTGAGGGGCGCCTGGGTGGCTCAGTCAGTTAGGCGTCAGACTTCAGCTCAGGTCACGATCTCGAGGTCTGTGAGTTAGAGCCCCGCGTCAGGCTCTGGGCTGATGGCTCAGAGCCTGGAGCCTGCTTCCGATTCTGTGGCTCCCTCTCTCTCTTCCCCTCCCCCGTTCATGCTCTGTCTCTCTCTGTCTCAAAAATAAATAAATGTTAAGAAAAAAAGAAAAAAAAGAAAATCTTAAAAAAAAAAAAAGATTAAGCATTTGAAAGCACAGCAGTTAAAACCATTAAATACATTAAAATATCAACTATTATATTTAAAAGGGTAAGTTAAGAAAAAAAGGCAATTTATCTGCTTCTGTCAAATTGACGGTCATTTTGTTTGATCAACTATACAGTTGTTGGCAAAGATTTAGTCAAATATATAGCCTCCCACATTGTTGGGGGAGTGTAAGTTGGTATAACCATCTTGGGAAGCAATTTGGCAACACCTTAAGATTTTTATAAAATGCTTACTCATAATATTTGATCCACAAATTCCACTTCTAAGAACTGCTGTTAAGGAAATAGTCATAGAGGTGGACACATATCTGTGTAAAAGAACGTTCATTACAATTTGTGTAGCGGTGAATCCTAACAAGCTACAGATAGATCTATAAAGAACTAGTGGTTGAGAAAATAATACTATAACTTTCTAGTGAAATACTCTGTAGTCATTAGAGCCTTTATTTTTTGAGGAACATTCACTTACAAAGGACTGACCATGATAAAATATCAAATAATATCTGGATATGATACTAATGTATTTTGTTAAAACAGGAGGAAAAAAAAAGCACTTGAAGTAATATTCTGAAAACTAAGAGTAGTCATTTTATATTTTTTTCTGTATGTTTTCAAACTTTATCTTAATTTACTTGGCAAAGATTGTCTGATTCAACCTGTACCCATTCGACCTTTCTTTATCACTCCTGAATTTTAGTTCTGCATATGGCCTTTCATAAAGAGATGGTATTTCCCAGCTTTAATGTGATCAATTGGCCCCAGATTCTGTCCAATAGATTGTTAGGCATGCTTCTAATTAGAAATGCATGTGCTCCGACCAAGCTTTTCTCCCTTCCAACTGACTGGGAGTGAAGAGATCTCAAGCAGCTACCTTAGATTTAGGAAACCTTGAACTGATGATGTGGACCATCCTACCTGCTGGATGACTTAGGTCTGGACTGTTAAAGAGAGAAAAATAAAAGTCTTGTTAAAGCCTCTATATTTTAAGCCTCTCTATTATAGCATATAGCATGTGCCATAATTGATAAATACATATAATGTTTTACAAATAAATCTTTATAATAAAATAACTAAATCAATGAGTAAATAACTAATCTTATTGTATAAAATGCATTATAGTATGTAGAAGCCATGAGCTACATGGCTTAGTTTGTCCTCAAGCACTGATGTACAAAATTTGGAAAGTTTTAATATGAAATACACATAGGAGAGTTTCAAAAACATGACAACAGGACATAACTCTTGATCTACATTAAAGTTTTTCCACTTCAGCATTATGATGTTTTGAAACAGATGATTCTTTGTTGGGGTGGTGGTGGGGGGGGGGGGTTGTCCTGTGCATTCTAGTATGTTTAACAGCATCCTTGGCCTCTACCCACTAGATGCCAGTAGCACTCCCTGAGTTGTGGCAACCAAAAATAATACAGATGTTCTTAAATGTCCACTGGAGGGCAAAATTGTCCCCTGTTGAGAATCATTGACTTATAGTAACCCTCACAATGATGAGGAAGATCACATTTAATGAAACCATCAAGAGGAATACTATAGGAGTAATATTAATAAAGTACCATGGGCCTAATGAAAATTCTTTCCTTGACCAAACTGGTTAGGCTTCTCCAAACCTTCCTTCCAATTAGGCCTTCACCTTTGGACTTCTATGTTTGTCTTTACATTGCCCAATTTTAGCCAAAATCCTGCTAACTCTATTTAGCAAGCCAAAATCCCGTATCTATCTCAATAAGCAATCACCTCAATATTTAATCAAATTCCCTATCTTCTACCATCCCCCAGGTCATGCCTGATTGTCCTGGCTTACCTTCAGCAAAAATTCTGCTATCTCATTTTAGCTGGAAATTTTTCATCCATTGATCACCCAACCTGCTCTTTGGCTATAAATCCGCACTTTTGTCTTATATTCAGAATTCAGCCCGGTTCTATGCTGAGGTCTTTTTCCCCCTATTACAAGAGTTCCTGAGTAAAATCTGTTTTTATCACTTTAACTACTGTCCAGCTCTGATTTTCTTTGGGAGGTCCCTGGAGAACTTAATTCAGTTGGAGAAATTCAGAAAATCTTGTCATCTGAGGATTCCAGAGCAGTTAAGCTAAGACTCAAAACACAATAGGATTGGGGGGAGTATATAATTAATTCAGTTTGAGATGCACTGTGTTTTAGTGCTTAAATATATGCATTTTTTCCTTCTTGAATCATTTGTAAAATTCCTACCATATACCAAGCATTTAGGTAGTCATCCTCTAAAGAAAAAAATGAGGCCCACTCCAGCCCAGTGGATACAGTAATTTCTTAGGCAATTTTTTTGATGTTAGAGAGATACCAAAGATTATATAAGGGCACATTAATATTAAGGTGGGAGTAGAATAAATGTCAGCAATGAAAAAAAAAACCCTTTATTTTGGATAATGCCTCATTATTTGTCTTCCTTTAATGTGGATGTGATGTAGGGTACATAATGAACTTTCATCAATACATTGCTATTTGGACTATAAGTCCAGCTTTATTTTTGTTACAAGCTCATATTTCCAAAGGTGATGTTAAATATTAAAAGAGAGGAAAAGAAAACTCATACTGAATTTGTGGCAACACTCATTTTCTCTAAGGAATATAATAATTTAATCATTAACAATACTTCGATTCATCTGGAGTATTTATTCTTATAATTCAATATATTTGCAAATATATGGGTGTGGCCTTAGTTTGTATTATTTTGTGTTAACACTTTTTAATGAAGTAGCATATTTTAGTATTATTAAAATAATCAATTTAAAGCAAAATTAAAATTTTCAGAAACAAAAAAATATCTTTTACATAAATAATGCAGTTCAATGAAAAGAATGGTGAAGAGAACAATGATTGAAAGATACTTATTGATTATTGTTTATTAAGATGGGGTGCCTGGATGGCTCATCAATTAAGCTCTGACTCTTGATTTCAGCTCAAATCATCTCATGGTTCGTGGGTTCAAGCCCCACATCAGACTTACTGCTGACAGTGTGAAGCTTGCTCACGATTCTCTCTTTCTCTCTCTCTCTGCCCCTCTCCAGCTCACACTCTCTCTCTCTCTCTCTCTCTCAAAATAAATGTAAAAAAAACTTTTAAAAAATCTTTAAAAAAAAAGAATAAAATTAAGACATAACTTAATTAAAATACACAATTTATATAAAGGTATGCAATATATATCATATATTAATATATATACATACTGTATTATATGCTTGTGATATGTTAATATTATATATTAATATAATATGTAGTTAGAGAACATCTGCCAAGGTTAATAGATAGAAATTAAAAATACCAAAGAACACTAACTAACACGGGTGATTTTCTGAGATTGAAATTTTAATATGAGGTCTGTTGGTAGATATTATTTACATATAATGATTTATGTGACTAATCTGACACACCTGGATTTTTATTGTGTGGATTTTATTTGTGTCCATATTTGGATTGCCATCTAAATAATTCAATGGTTAATCTGCAGAATTCACAGTCTCTAGTGCTCTCAATGGTCAATTAACCTTTCCCAGAACACACTTAGTTTTGAAAGACTGTAAATTGTTTTGTTTCTGTTGACATCCTGTATTGTGGTAGAGATTTCTAGATAGTCCAGGGCCCTCTGGTTGAGTCAGAATTCACTTAACTAGTGCCACAGTTAGCCCAGTAGTGGATAATGATGTATTTGATGTGATTCCTGTTTATCTTTAGAGCTATACCCTACAGGCTTTGTTTCAGAGACAGATTTTAAGTATATAATTTTAATTCATTTTAACATCAAATTTACAACATAATGATGATTCATTTGATAAACCAACATAATAAAAATAATTTGTATTCTATATGATGTCCTTTACTGTGTTTATTTGTGCATTTCTACAGTTTAAAACCATATTGTACATCAAATAAATTCAAGCAATAATGTAGACACAGATATTATGTTACCATTTTTCCTAAATAAAGTCGCCCTAAATAAATCAATCAAAACTCCTGAGATGTTTTTATACGGAGCCTTCCTGAAGCAAAGTTCTTTGCATCAAAAAAATTGCCAGAGGCTCTTGGCTAATAACTGTTAAATACTTAATGACTCTTAAAAGCCTGAGTCTTCAGCTTTGGTTTATTCTTGAACATCCAAAGCTTTGTTTGACCTTGAATCCAAATCCTTAATGGCCACAAAATTGGTTGTTTTGTCCTCTCCTCCTTTGTAACTTCAGATGTTAGCTCTTCAAAACATATGACATGATGTCACAATTAAGAATTTAAGAAATATAATCTTAGTGTCTCACCACAAATTTTTTTTAATAATAAAAATAAATTAATCTGTACGTATCATCTTAGGTTTAAATGATGACTTGGTAACAGAGGATGGGAACTTACCAACATAAATGTTCTTGTAAAAAGACATCAAAACATTTAACTATTACAGTCCTCTTCCTATTTTTAAATAAACATTATACTTATTAAAATCTTTATAAAGATGTTATAATTCTTTGTAATGATATATACATGTATATATATATATATACATGTATATATATATATACATGTGTATATATATATATATATACATGTATATATATATATACATGTATATATATATATATATACATGTATATATATATATATACTGTTGTACCTAATTCCAATGATATAATGAAATAAATGTAATTAGGCACCTATGTAATTGTTTGCAAGCCTATCCTATTCTTTTCTATTCTGTTATTTAATTTTCAGTCTCCATTATACTTTACAGAGAAAAGTTATCCTAAATTCTCTATCGGCTCTCTGAGTCTCATAATTAGAGCTTGTAGTTGGGAAGTGATGCAGGAGATCTAAAATGCAATACAAAGGCCATTCTTACAGTATCATTTCCATGCATTCTGAATTAGAAATCCTTTACAAACCGCTCTTAGAATATCTAAAAAGCTGTGGGATTGCTTCAAACATCAGTTCTAACAACAAAATTCTTCTTAATTCCTGTGACCAAAAAAAGGTCTCAGGTACATCTGTATTGCAAATTATTCTAAACCTTCTTGATTCACAGGCTTATCACTTTCATATCAGACTAGCTGATACTCAAATACCTGGGTTATGATGAGTAAATGTACAATTACTGAGATCTATAAAAGGTATCGTATTTTGGAAATATATATCATATGTTTTATTTTTTTATTTATTTTCTTAAGTTTTATTTCAATTCCAGGTAGTTAACATAAAGTGTTATAGTAGTTTAGCATTTCAACAATTCCTATATCATGTGTTTTAAAAGTGAGCCAAAAAATGAAACTAATATGTACTAATATTTCAAATGTCTAGAACTCAACAGGCATGAGGTTAAATTGAATTTACATCAGGCCAGAAGTGATTTTACTTTGTATAGCTTTAATAAAGTGTTAGCTATACCTTATTGTCTCAGTAAAATTTTGGGATAAAATCTTATGTTACCCATGTTATAGATAGAAAAGGACCAAAAAATTATAAATCATAAGACATGATTGCTGCTGAAATAAAAACAGTACACAAATCTCCTGACTTCTAACATAACAACAGCACATGCTCCCTTGCATATGAGAAAGAAACAATCAGAAATAGAAATAACAGTTGGGGAAAAAAAAAGTACAAATAGGAGCAGCTACAGATCTAGTTACAAATAGGTAGATTCGTAGCTATAATCTAGAGATTATATATTCATATATTTAATTATATATTACTTATTTGCATTCTTACAAAGGATAGCAGAATGTGCCATCCCAAAATGTGCCTCTTTGGCATAAGGATTATATTGAGTTGATTATTTTGAGAAAATGCAGACACAGAGGAAACTTAAAAACAGAGTAGAAGTTATCCTTTCATAAGGGAAATCTGCATTACAAAGAGGGCCCATACCTGGGAAAGAGCTATTACAAGAGATAACTTTCTCACCTGAAAGACTTCGTTTATGAAACATTTCTTCTCACTCTCCGTTGAATTGCTTTCTCTTTGAGGCCCCAGTTCCTTATTTGTTCTTTTCATTAGCTCAGAATGATATATAAGCCTCAATCATCTGGCTGCCTTTTGAATCTCCTATCTCTGTGGGATTCCCGTGTGTATGTACTTGCATAATTAAAATTGTCTTTTTTTTTTTTCTTCTGTTGCCCTGTCTTTTATTATGGGGGTGGGGAAAGGTGTCTCAGCCAAGAACCTAGAAGGCTGGAGGGAAAATTATTTTTCCTCCCTGACACTTAGGGCAAAATATGGAATATTAATTTTGACCCACATATGTAGCTATCAATAAATTCTTGCTACTGTAATTCACATAATTTATTAAATCAGTATTTAATACAGCACCTGAGATTGTGTATGACTTGAAAAAGAATGAACACTAATGCAAGACCCAATTGCTATTCTTAAGGGGCTGATAATCTACAGGAGAATTTTAGATAGAGACACATTGACGTATAAATTTCTGGCAAAGTACTTACATATAGTAAAAGCACAAAACAAGAATATAGAATAGCAGAACTTTTTATAATTAAACTTTTTTATGTGGTATGTTGATGAATCCCAAATAAATCTCATAGTAAGGTTTTTCATTAAGTAGTATTATTTTTTAAATCAATAAATGATTCAAAAGTAGTGCACATTTGGGTCTACTCCATGTCTCACTCCATGCCTGTTTGAAATATAAAAATAAAAGAACAAAGGGGAAATCTTATAAATGCAAACATAATTGAGGGAATAAAAGCGTCTCCAGCAACTGAGAATTACAACTAATTTTTCAAAAACATAGAGGATGAGGATTGTTTACTGATGACTGCATAGTACAAAATTTAATATGGGTTTAGTGCATGTGTACTGAATATAGAGGAATTCAGTTTATAATCCTTAGGCAAAATGCAGCACCCTCCCTTTGGGGGTGGGGGGAGAATGAATTTTCTGGGGGAAAGATAAATCTTACAGTATAAGAGTTAGTTCCACCAAATAAAATCTTCTCATTCAGGTGTTGAAAGAATTTCATCCAGACAATCCACTACCTATCAGCTTTACCTAATGTGAAATTTCTCCTGACAAAACACGCCCTTCTTACAGTAATAATTGCCACCCAAGATATTGAAGGGGAGCAGAATATGCTGCCCCAAAATGTGCCACTTTGGCATGTGGAATATTTTGAGCTGAAAGGCAATCAGGACCCAGGAGGCTCAGGTAAATCATTTCCCTTTCCTTTAGCTGCCTTAAAGAATTTAGTTAGATAGGGTGCCTATACCAGTAGGAAAGCTATTACTAGAGATAACTTTATTTTTATCTGAAAGACTTACCTGCTTGGCACAGCAAACATTTCATTACCAAACATCTGCTCTTCTCATCTTCCTATGAATGGCCTTCCTCCCCTTTGAAGTGAGACCCCTCTCCCTTGCTTAGCTCAGGCTAGTTTATAAACCTCAGTTGCCTGACTGTCTTTGAGTTTTAGATTTTCACAGGGTCTCAGATGTAAGAAATTAAATGTTTTTCTCTTATTGATCAGTCTTATGTCAATTTAATTATTAGACAAGCCAAAGGACCTATAAGGGATAAATTTTTTGCCCTACGATATCTAGGAGTCCTATGAATAATATGACTCGGGACAGCTACTAGCTCCTTTGTTTTTACTGCTTAACAATGAAAGATCAAATAGTGACCAAAAACAAATGCACAGAGCAATATGTAAAGAAAAAAAACAGGCCAAGGCAAATTATCAGAAAAAAAAATACAATATAAGAAAAAGATAGCTTAGCAAAGAACTTTAAAAAAAACTGTAATAAGTATACTCAAAATATTGAGAAGATATAGTATTCTTTCTTTTTTTAATTATTTTTTTATTTTAGAGAGAAAGCAGGGAAAAAGGAACAGAGAGACAGAGAGAATCTTGAGCAGGGTCCACGTTCAGCATGGAGCCTGACTTGGGCCTAGATCCCATGACCCTGGGATCATGACCTGAGCAGAAATCAAGAGTCAGAGGCTCAACTGACTGAGCCACCTAAGCATCCTGAGAAGATACAGTATTCTTAAAATGAGATTTTGTGCTACGAAAAGCAAGTAGAAAACTCTATAGGGTTCTTAGAGATTCAAAGTCAGACAAGGATGCAAAGTCTTTAAAGTTTGGGGGAAATATTTGTAATTTAGAAGTGTATATCTAGGTAAAGTGTTGAGAAAATATAAAATAAAACCCTTATGAAACATAAAAGTTCTCAAAATATTTTCCTTCTTTTTATCCTTTCTGAGGCAGTTGCTAAAGGTTATATCTTCAGCCAGATGAAGAAGTAAATAGAAAAGTTGGAAGATATGAGATCCAGAAAATAGTAACCCTATCGAGGAGAACACAAAATTTCTGCAATGGGAGGACAGAGTTCCCAGAAGAGTCCTGATTTTAAAAAAAGGACAAATTTTTGTAAAAGAAATGCAATATTTAATGAAAAATGTAAAATTCAGGAGAAACAAATATTTTAAAAGAAATTTATAATTTAAATAAAGCTGATTATAATGTACCCTTACTATAAATTTTTTTTTAATGAAAAATACAAAAAAGTAGGGAGAGAAAGAGAATTAGTTTGGTCTTGATTCTAGAAAAATTCTCATTCAGGTTCCCCAGAAATCTAGATAAATTATCCACAGAGAAAAAAATAAAACCCCGGAACTCTACTTGACCAAAAATGAAAAATAATAACATAGTCACAATAAGATAAATGCCATTTATTTCTTTTTCAACACTTAGAATTAACCCAAGGGAACAATGCAGAAAACTGGGTAGTAGGAGACAGCATAACTTACCAATAATTCAGTTAATAGAAGGTAAGGCCACACACATTAAGCAAAGGTAGGAGTAGAAAAAGTTCGAAGTATGTGGATATTAGCGTGGGGATTCCAACAGCATCATCTAACAGCAGTTTCTTGAAAGACCATGAGATAGTTCAGTACTGTTAATTTCTAATTGAAAAGCTAAAAATATTATCAACGTCAGACATTGAGAGAGGCACACAGGGAAGGAGAGTGCCTCCTTCCAGGACACAGTCTTTAGTTATTTTTAAATTTTTAAAAAATGTTTATTTATTCTTGAGAGAGAGAGACAGAGAGAGCATGAGTTGGGGAGGGGCCGAGGGAGAGGGAGACAGAATCTGCAGCAGGCTCCAGGCTCTGAGCTGTCAGCACAGAGCCAGACACAGGGATGGAACTCAGAAGCCATGCGCTTAACCAACTAAACCACCCCTCTGCCCTGAGGACACAGTCTTTAGATGTAGACTAGCACTGAAAATTAAAGCAGGTCTTGAAAGTACTGTCCCTTACCAACCATAAGCTGAATCTCCAAGGCACTTTCTGCTTCTGTGTTAACCAAAATTACCCAAAACAATCACCACTCTTCAAATTCAGAGTTTCCCTTTCCTTTGCCAGAGTCACTATGCTATGCTCCTCATTTCAAATACATCTGAAATGCAAGGATACATTCTTCCCTGTTGATTTGCTGAAATTATGATAGCAAATGTTTCTTTATTCAGATCCTCAAATGTAAGCTCAGATTCATTTTGGAATCACCATGCAGAATAGAAATCATTTAAGTACTGATGGCCTCATCTGTCTTAGCTTTCAAACAGATTAAATAGTTCACAAAAGATTCAATAATAGTATTTAGAATTTTAAGCTATAACGTCAAGGGTCATTAGAAAGTCCCAGAGTGACAGAGAATAGCTGAGTTAAAAAATACCAAAGAATTTCTTGCTACGTTCTGTTTTTGTTCTGAACAGTTCCGTTATCTGGCCTGAAAAGAAATGGGGCACTGGGATAGTCCAAGGAGATTTGGTTACCCATTGCTGTTTTTCATTTTCAAGAACTCAATATATTATTTTCTTACTCATTGGAATGTATAAAGCATCACTTCTCAAAATATCTCTATAGGTTCAAGAATAAACATAGAGAAGATATCATATTTATAAAAATTATGTTAGACACAGCTAAGTATAGCTATGTGAAGTATTTTTTAACAATGAATTTTACACACACAAGCACACACAGACACATGCCTCTAGAGCCTTCCAATATCCATTATAAACATTTTCCATTATGAATAATTCAGACTATAATAAAATAGAAGGGGGATTGAAATATTCAGTGGATGTTATTTTTTTAAATAACACTGGAGTATTAAGAATTTACTCTGACCTGAAGTTATCATTTAAAAAGTTTCAAAACTCACAGAACTGCCCAACACAGAGTAAGTTCTAATGTAAATTTGAAGTTTTAGTTAGTAATAATGTTCATTATTGGTTCACCAAATGTAACACATGTAACACACTAATGAAGGATGTTAATAATAAGAAAATAGGTGCAGGGAGGAGAGGAGATACATGGGAATTCTCTGTGCTTTCTGCTTGATTTTTCTGTAAACCAAAGCTGCTCTTAACAAGCAAGTTAATTTTTTTAAAGTGTGGAGAAACGATTTTCTAAACTAATCACACTAATAATTAGCTTTGGCTTTATTCTAATTGGCTGATATTAATGCTTTATTTGCTAAGCCATTCATATCACTTTAAACAAATGTCTTATTTTAGAGTTAGGGGATGTGGTATTCAGATTACTCAAATAGTGTCCCAAGGTTGTACAGCTTACAGGTAATAAAAAGAAGAACAACTGAACCTGTTTTATTTGACATCAAGATTATCATTTACTCTTAAAAATAGTTTAAGGAAATATAATCATGTACATGCTCATATTGAATAAGTCACAAGTTCTTTTTTTGGTGGTGGGAACCTACAAAAAGAGAGAGAATAGGAATTTCATAACAAAGACTCATTAGTTTTTTTACCCAATTTTAATTAAACTTATCCTGTTTTTCTTCCCTCCAGTCAACTACTATGAAACGCCAATGGATTTTTGTACCTAAGTCACAATGTTCGTTACTCAGTTGAATAATCTTAACATTAGTTAGATTTTATTTTTTCTCTTTTTGCAAACAATGTAAACCATCAAAAGCAGTTGAGCCAAAGAGAGAACTGAATCTAAAAATGCATATATTTCTCTCAGACCTTGATGTCTCCAAGGCAGTCAGACTCGAGGAAGAGACTGGAATTAGGAACTGGAAATTTTTCACCATCTGCTTTCTGTCTCTCCCTACAGACCTGCTTCCTCTGCCTCCCTGAATTAATCAAGAAATATGACTATCCCATAGCTCCTCAGACTCTCCCCCTCTGACCCCACAATTCTTCCATGAGTCACAAACTCAATCTGAAAATTCTCATTAAAAATTTCAGAGAGAATAATTCTAATTGGTTTAATTTCAGTAATATAATCCCAACTCCTAAATCCATTAGCCATGCTCAGGGTTGGGAGTGAGGTATGGGTTATATAATATTAACATGGCTAATGTCACCTGTGGATCAGGTGATGGTGTCATGAAAAGGAATTATTAATATTGGGTTGGATCAATGTTTACCATTTGTCACTTTACTAGGTAACAGAGATATAATGATACATTAAATTCACTTAAAGAACTCAACATCTGACTGGAATAATAAGCATATGTGTCACTAAAATACTATGTAGTAAAGTCATGTGTGTGTGTGTGTGTGTGTATGGATTATATATATATATATATATAATCCATATATATATATATATATATATATATATGGATTCTCTGCTTGGAAATCTTTGAGGGTTTCAAATTTTCTTATAATTCTAAATACTTTGAATACTTCAAAATATTGAATTCATCTTTTCAGTCTCTCTGCCAAACACAATATAGTACATAGTAAATGAGACATTATATATATTAATCATTTAATTATATATTCTTTGTGACAATTTCACTTTTAATGATTTTATAAACCAATTTAAGAGTAGTAACTGCATCTTGTAATTGTAACACTCAAATAGCACATCCTTAGACATTCAGTGTGTGTGTGTACTTGTGTATAAAATTAACTGAACAGTTGTGAGGACAAGTTCAGGGACTATTTACATGGTAACTTTACTGGTTATGTATTGGTAAATGTATTGTGCTTTCTGTTTCTGGCCTACTAGAATTAAAGTCATCTTTTTCACTCTGCGTTAATTAAGGAACTGGAAAGAATCCTTCATGGTTTATTGAGATGTATTTAAGTTAATAAAAATATGTAACCTAATGACCTGGTCTTAGTAGAATGTCTGCAAAGAATTGATTGCATTAGGGTGTCCATTAAAAACAATAAGCCTGCTGCTGATCAGTTGATGAGTGGAAAGATAATCAATTTATTATGTAAAATCTGTGAAATTTGCCCAATATGAATAGAATATTACCAGTGAAACATATAGAATGGGTGTTATTTTATATTCTCTCTCAGCCCCCCCAAAATTATCACTGCTTAAAATTGTTTAGTATGTTAGAGCAATTGTTTTTAATATGCTTTCATAGTAATCCCTGCACTTGAAACATATGTAAACTTGCTGTTCATGTGGAGAGAGAATAGTGGAAAACTAATTATAAAAATGAAAACATTTATTTCTAAGATTAATATGCACAGTTTTTCAAAAAGTTGCAGTGTTGAGTATTGACATTTACGTATTATTGAAAAAAAACTTTGTAACTCCCTACTGGTATTATTTGTTTTTTCAATGAAGAAATTTTTTGTATGTTCAAGTAAGATGATTTCTACTCTATTTCTTGTAGCTGGCTTGATCTTACCTCAAAAAGATGAAGGTGTGACATGCTAACAGCATTGCATGGCTTTCATATGACATGTGTGCATTGGTGAATTATTTTATTTATACTTTACAAATTCATGGGTATTTTATAATTGTCACTGATGAAATGGGCTCTTGGGGCATGTTATTTTGTTATTAGAACATGAATTATATCAAGAGACATGGACTCTCTATTTGAGATACTTAGAAATGAAAGAAGTTTAATGGTGCTATGGGCAAAACATTTGAGGTCTTGCTTTCTAGACCAGTAGGCAGAACCATAAACCACATTTAAAATATATGGGGGTAGGAGGCAGCCTGGGTGGCTCAGTCGGTTAAGTGTCCAACTCTTGATATCCACTCAGGTTGTGATCTCATGGTCATGAGATTAAGCCTTGTGTCGGGGATGGAGACTGCTTGGGATTCCTTCTCTCCCTCTCTTCCTGCTCCTTCTCTACTTGTTCTCTCTCTTTTTCTCACTCTTTCTCTCTCCCTCTCCAAAATTCTTCTGGATTATTCATCCATACTAGGAGTCAAACTGTACTGTCAATTAATGGTAGCATACTAGCCCTTATTATGTATTTTTTTTTAAATGAGTTTCTTTGCTGCTCAAATGCCTCTCCTAGCAAAGAAAATATTGAATAGAAAGACAGGGAACCTTCAGTTAACTAAAATTATAAATTTTCTCATTTTTCAATGTGTGTCTTCCACTTTCCAAGTATTGGAAATCCTATTTGCTTCTCCTTCAGAAATTCTTAACACATTACTCCTAGCAGCACTTCTATTTATGGATCATGGTCTAAGAAGAAACATCACAAAGGAAAATGTAAAATTACTTACTTTAAGACGTATGCAATGAAACCAATGCAAAAGTAACAACAAAAACAACAATAACAAAACATACGTAGAAAAAAGGGTAAATTGTTTTTAGAATAGATGCAAAGCTAAAAACAAAAACAGAAATAAAAACAACCCTTTCTTTTCAAATAGTGAGAATTTCCCAAGGAGTGTTATTGTATAAAAACTGCTTGATTTTTCTAAGAAAAGGAGACTGGAACATTATTTTTATTGAACTGAATAGAATATTTTAATTAGCCCTTTATCTTTTGCCGGGATTTCCTTTTTTCCTTAGTAACATTTTTAGTTTTGACATATATTTATTTCTTTACGATATAGACTCCCCAATCATTATCTCACAGCTCTTTCAGCTCCCCTATATATTTTTATTAAAGGCTGGTTGAAAAATATGCATTTTTGGAAATAGCTAATGCCTTATTCTATATACCATTGTATCATTTCCATGGAGGTTACTGATGGGATAGAAATTGAAGGTTAAATCTTTCTTGATACAAGAATTCATTTCCCCTCAAAAGAAATGGACTTATAATGAATGGATAAAAGCAATTTAGGATATAATATTAGTGTGCAATTACTTCATAAAATAACCAAAGAGCAGAAAACCAAAATTATAGAATTGTTGGCATGTAAATGGATCCCATGAAAATGAAATATTGACTATGAGCTAAGTATGATCTTCTTAAATCAGGAGAAAAAATTACCTTCTCTATCCAAGATATTGCAACATGAAGTATTGCCTCCATGTGTATTTCCATTTTGGAATAATTTTTGTAATTCACCCTTTTGACCTGTGAAAGTACCAGTAAAATACTCACTAGAGCTTTTTGCACTGTCTAAACTAACAGGAAAAACTCCCATGGGAATACTATTGAGTTCTCTTTTGCATGGGTACAAAACTCAGCAGCATGATAAAACCTAGCAGTGAAAATTAGAACATTTTTGAATATCCACAGCTCATTTATTTAATACATAGTAGTTACTTGTGGTATAAACTTTGATTAATGCAGTCTAGAGGAGACTTATCACCTCATAAATGGTTAATAATTAGATATGACCACACTATTTGCTCATAGATCTGAATAAAATGTTGATGGTTTCTGCCAGCTGTATCATTAAAGTCAATAGTAGTTCATCACGTATGCCCTTACCTGACAGGATTATTATAGTATCACTATTAATATATAGCAATTACTTGGGGTATATCTTTATAGAAGGCTATCAATCAATGAATTTTAATGTAATGCACACACTTTATAGATAAACTTCGGCATCAAAATGAGTCGTATGTACTCTTCTTCAGAGAATTCTTTGTTCATGAAGCCAGGAAACTGGTATTTATTGAAGATTCCATGTATAGTTGTTTAAAGCACTTTTTAAATCGGTGCTCCTGAAATTGTAAGGAGGAAACCTCACGGAAGTTAAAACTATGAAACTAACTTGTCCAGTTGAGTCTTTGCCTTCACAGAGGAGGAGATCCTGCTTTAAGTCGGCACACTTAATGATGCCACCTCTGAGAATACAGCCATGTTCTTGGCAGTGGAGTTGCATGTCTAGCAACTGTCTACTTGGGGTTAAATTCACGTCAATGACAGGAGACAGCAGCATTCCTAGGCAATCTCTTACCAGGTGTGCAAAAGCAGGGAAGGCAAAAGGAAGAGTACTAGAAGGATAGCAAAAGACAAATAGAGGCAACAGAACAAAGCTGTTTCACATTAGGAAACAACAGCAATGGACAAAGTCTGGAAATACCACACAACGTGGATCATTTTTGAACAAAAGTGTCATTTAGTTTCTCTGCAAAATTTTAAAGCTTTCTTCGAATTTAGCCTTATTTATTAATTAAGGGAAAACCAGGCCATTTTTGTAAAGTAGAATGGCTCATAATCGAACATCAACATGCCTCACAACCTCAACATGGCTTCTAACTTTCAGAATCTCACCTGTAGACAATTTGAGATTCTCTCAATCATGAGGCCACAGGAAACACTTTTATTCTATCCATTTGTTTATTCCATATGTTTCTTGAGCCATATACTAGCTCTCCTTGGAATGCTGTCCTCCATGAATGAGCAGTTAAAATTTCAAACAGAAAGAATTAATTTTCATATGTAAGCTCTTAAAAGCTCATATTTTATAAATAGATACTTTATTATTTATCTTCCTATGATGATTTTCGTGATCTGTTATCCTCTGCAAAATGTTAATGCCATTACCTATCAATTGTCACTGCATTGTGCTTCTGTCTCTCCCTTAATTGCTGTGTCCTGCTAAAGTGTGTTCTTCTAACTTGATAAAATCTACTGACTTCTTTGGCCATTAGAGCAGCTTCCAGAATGAGCCTACTCGAAAAATGTCTCCTTCCCCATTAGAGTCATGAGCTGACAGATCCTAATTTATCCTAGTTTACTATTTTACTATTACAAGCACACTTTTTAAGGTCTATAAATACCTCACATTTTGCTAGGTTCAAGTCACTTTAGGTATATTTTAAGCAAATGGGCATTGCCTAAACAATGAACTTAAAAAGTTTTTCATCTGGCAAAGCTTTGTCATTAGGCAAAAGTCTAAAATTCTGGCTTATTTTTATCTTAGGGTAAAGGTTTCATCCCAGAAGACATACCAGCATCCTATGGAGTCCTCAGTTGCTCAGTCAAATCTGCTATTCAGTCCACAAACACAACTCCCAGCAGGTAGCAAGAGCATAGATTTAAGTCAAGGTCACTTCCTTTCAGAGGCCACATGCCTTTGCGTGAACTGAATTTTTGTTGCATGGTTTTGGCCCAATTGTGCAAATATAGGAATGCCAAATTTTGTGTATTTACTGGAAAAAGCTGAACCAAAAGTTCATTATATCTGAATTCAGAAAAATGCTTGTTTGCAGTTGGAGCCAGGTGCTTCCAAAATTTTCCCAGGATTCATAATCTGTACAATACAGAAATAATATAAGCATTGGGCACCTTCCTAATATGCATACCCATATTTCAAGTTCAGTTAGACTCAAATGTTATTAAAGAAGTCCTCACAAATACTCTAATCTGAATTTTTCCTTTTGTATAAAACCTGAATAAATGTATATGGCACAATTTCAATACTAGATTGTTGTCTTAGAATTTCTTAAGATTTGCTTGTGAACTTGAACTATTAAACTGTAAATATATTATCATTTGAGCGTTTACTATGCTACAAGAAAATTTCTAAGTGCGTGTCATGTATTTGCTCATTTAATCATTATATTACACCCTGAAGTAATTCCCACGATTGCACCAATTTATTGCTGAGAAAATGGAGACACAGTGAGGTTATCATAATATCCAGAAACACGCAAGAACAAAATGTGGGAGCCAAGATTTTCAATTCTCATGATACTGCTCTTACATACTGAACCGATCAATACTGATTCTGGACAAAATTACATACATAGTCACCATAGCATGGTGACTTCATATTCTGGGTCCAAGCTGGCAAGGTTTGAGTTGAATCACAATATCACCACTCAAAAGTTATCTATCATAAGATAATGAAATAAATTATTTAACCTCTGTGCTTACATTTCCTTATCCATAAAACAGGTATAATAATAGAGCTTAACTAATAGCATTATTGTGAGGATAAATGAATTAATACATGGAAAGTGTTTAAAAGGCATGTGTGTGTAGGTATAGCTATTTACTTATATGTATGTATTTATATACAGACACTATTATATGTACACCCATATGTACATTTATAGATACACATAGATATATGGGCTTAGAGCAACTTGAAATTAAATTAATATCTTCTGTGTCTTCATATCCACCACATTTTGTGAGTTAGGCTTAAATTTGCTCTCTCCCCAGTATTCATGGCCTAGGAAATATTTGTTTAATATCTCTGACTCGAATGTTCTTGCTGGCAATAAAGAATAATAGCAAATGCCATTAAATTGCACTTGCCAGTGATCAAAGCATCTGTGTTTTGCCAGGACGAAATGTGTCACCTTTGGAGGTTCATCAGATTGATTTTCTTCTCATATATCTCTCTAAAAGAGAGATAAGAGTTAGCATTATGATTCAGGAACTTCTGAATTACCTTCTGTGTCATCATGATGCAATAAAATAATTAGTGGAGTTATAGTTTCTTTGACCCATGGACAGACCCAAAACAATACTGTATAGTGATAGTTCTTAGTATCTTTCCCATCCTCAAAGGAGATGGAAAAAACTTAGCTCAGATCACATATGCCTATTGTTCCGTTTCATTGGTCCCGAAGACCACCCTCAGGCTCAACAATTCATTAAAAGGACTCACAGAAGTCAGAAAAATCATTATATTCACTAGTGCATTTTATTAAAGAAAAAGAATTCAGATTAAAATAATCAAGGGGAAGAGATACATAAGGAGCACCCAGGAAAGATGAGGCATTAAGTTACCTATTTTGTCCTCTCCCAGTGGAGTGTGTGGAAAGTGCTTACTTCTCTTGCTGCCATGTTTGGCAATACGCAGTGAGCATAGCCAACTGGGAAAGATTACCTCAGCCTTGGGACCAGGCTTTTCATTAAGTATAGGTCACTTAGACATGGCTGACTGCCTATGTGGCTAATCTTACGTGTGGTAGGGAATTTGATCTCCAAAGAGAGGTCTTGCCTTTGTCCAGGCTTCTAAACCTTTGTAATATCCTGAAAGCTATGAATGCCTTTGTATTCATATTGTCCCCTTGGACCACACCTGATAGTGAGTCAGATGAGTCAGAGTGGGTGCTGGCCAGGCAAGAAAAAGCAACTTTGTGATTATAAATGTCTAGGGCTTTGGGCCAAGTGAAATCAGTTTGACCTCAAGAAGGACGCATGGTGAGCTTTAGACTGAATTCAACAATGTGGACAAGTCAATCAATCAATCAATCAATCATGTGTAGGTAATGAAGTCTCAATAAAAACCAGATACTGAAGCTTGGGTGAGCTTCCTGAATTGGTAATACTCTAATCTGTATTGCTACACATTGATTGATACTAGAGAATAATACATCTCCAAGGAAGGTGGAAACTGCATTTAGAATCTTCTCAGGCTTTCCCCTTTGTGTCACTTCCTTTGATTGGTTCTAATTTGTAGCTTTTCCCCGTAATAAATGTGACCATGAGTATAAAACCTTTCAGTGAATTCTGTGAATCTAGTAAATTATTAAACCTGAAGGTGGCTTAGAGAAAGCCCCAAACATGTAGTCTGTATCAGAAGTCCTGCATAATATGGCAGTCTGTGGACTGTGCTCTTAATCTCATGTTTGGCTAAACTCCTTTGTTTCTTAGGTCTTTAGTCCCTCCAGAGGTATGCAGGGCTGATATCACACTGCCAAAAGCCCTCACCATGGGTCACATTGTTAGCATAAAGTATCTGGTGCATCCCAAGGCCTCCTAGTAAACAAAGACACTCAGTAGGCAGGGCATTAAAAGGCCTTAGAAGTCACCTCCAAGGATCAGATTAAGCCTCAAACTTCTGTTTGAGCAAGGATAATCCTTCACTGTGCATCTACCCATTAGCGTTTGAAAATGTAACTGTTTCTATCTTTCCTGGTGTTATGGACTGAAATGTGTACCCCCAAAATTAATATGTCAAAACCCTAACCCCAAATGTGACTCTGTTTGGAAACAGGACTTTTAAGGGGGTAATTAAAGTGGGATGAGGTTATAAGTGTGGGGCCCTAATTCCATGTGACTGATGTCCTTAGAAGAAGAGGAAGAGACACCAGGTATGAGTGAACACACAAAAAAAGGCCATGTGAGGACACAGCAAGAAGGTGACCATCTATAAGCCGAGGAGAGAGGCCTTTGGAGAAAATAACTTTGCCAGCTCTTGATCCTGAACTTCTGGCCTCCAAAACTTACAGACAATAAATTTCTGTTGTGTAAGCCATCCAGTCTGGTACTTTGTTATGGAAGTCCTGGTAAATCAAAATACCTACTGAAACCCACAAAACTCTAGGAGAATAAATACGAAATATTGCTTACCTTTTTAAAAGAAATACAATTAAGTAAATTTACAATGCATGACAAAAATCAGTACAAAGGTTATTATATAAACATGCTAGAACAAATATATTTCTACCCACTGGAAGCTCAAGATTCACTATGAGAATAAATGTTCAACCCCAATATTGGCATATTTGTGAGGAATTCGTCTATTACCTCTGTTTAATTGAAGTAAACTACATTGTCATAAAATTGAAATACTCTTTGCAGAGCAGGTCATTACATTTTTGTTACATTATATATACATATTTCATTTTTTAAAGTTTATTTTGACAGAGAGAGAGAGAGAGAGAGAGAGAGAGAGAGAAAGAGCAGGGGAGGGGCAGAGAGAGAGGGAGGGAGAGAATCCAAAACAGTCTCTGCACTGTCAGCGTGGATACTAATGTGGGGCTCAACTTCACAAACTGTGAGATCATGACCTGAGCCAAACTCAAGAATCAGACACTTAACCCAGGTATCCCTCATTTTTATTTTTTATGTGTACTTAGATTTATTGAAATAGCAACTATCGCATTTACTTTATTCCTTTTAAAATCACTTGCAAAACATTTAAATTGCTATGCTTGTATCCCTGCTCTCTTATTGAGAATTAGTCATGTTTTCTGCACATAGTATAACCTATAAAAATATTTTGCTTTAGGTTGGAATTTGACCTAAACCATGAAGATCAGTGGTTTCTCTTTCCTCAAGTGGTTCTGCTTCTCCTACTTTGAAATTTTATAGCATGGTGAATCAAATTTGTTCTTAAGAGTTAGGTAGAGAAATCACCAACATTTAATAATAATAGAAAATTTAAAAGTTGTGACATAAAACTGCACCTGTTGGTCTTTGATACGTACTATGTCTATTTTAACTTCATGGCCAATTCTGCTCCCCATGAATGTTATAATAGCAAAGGTATTAGAGTGAGGGAAGGTATTTAACACAGAAATAAAAACAAATTGAAACACTTTTCAGGTGCATGTTTTCAAAATTGCTTTTTTTCTTAAAAGATTCTAATAATATTCTTTACTATATCGGAGAATTTCAGGCTGATTTTTAGAATCAAGTAAGCATAACTGTAAACATTTCTTATTACTAGGTTTTCCAATGCTGGTAAATCCTTTATACATAGTGTTTTTCCTTGTTGTTTTTCTTCCCCTGTCTTATTTGTAAAAGACGATACTGAGATTTTTAGGCAATATCGGAATGCTTTAACTAGCTGTATGTCTTTTTCTTTTTCTTTCCTTTTTTTTTTTCTTTAATGTGAATCAAGTAGAGACTCTGCTCTTACAAGTGTTGTCCTTTAATTAAACCAGCTGTAAACTAATCACTGGGTTCTATAAGGCATCGTGTCTATACATGCAAAATTAACTGAGCACAGCATGGGTGATCTCTTTATTTCGACTGTCTTAAAAATCGATGAGTGCTGCCACAAGGACAATTTGACAGCAGTGATTCGTATCCTTTGTGAAGACAGCTGTGCTGAGATATAAACTTTACTTCTCCCCACATTATAGAGGCAGCACAGGGGTGTCCTAGAGGCTTGAAAGAATAAATGTACCTGTTTGGAAGCCTAAATTATATACTCAGTGAATTAACAGAATATTAAAAACACACTAAGGCTTGCATTATCAGTTTATGGTGTGGTAAAAAGGCTTCCACTACACTGGGAATCAGAAGGAATGGTCCGTGGCCAAGCTGCCACTGCTAGATATTCTTATCACAATAGCTGGGAATGCCCTCACTGGAACAAATGAAGTGGGTTGATTGGAGATCCCATTTTAACTGAAGTCTTCAGAATACTAGAGAGAGAACGAGCAGCTGGGTGGGTTTACCTCTAGAACACCTGGGACATTGAAAACATGCAATAAATATGTGTTGAATGAATGAAGGATTTCCAAAGCAAACAGATCTAGGATTCAGATTATGCTTGTCTTTTATACACCATGTGGTCTTGGAGAAAGGTCTTAGTTTACTGAACATCGGTTTCTCAATATATGGAATCTGCCTCCTACAGATTAATTGAAAATTAATAGACTAATATAGAGATACAGCGATGGATATAGATACAGAGATATGGATTTCAGTGTAGGTAGCATTGTATAAGCATTTAATACATAGTTGCTTCTATTATATTATGGTTCTATGAGACTTTAATTGAATAAGATCATAAACTTTTATCCATGAATATACAACTTGAGCAGTTTCTTTTAACCATTCATGACAAATTATGTCCATACCCTAAAGCTATTTAATTTTTCATAGTACACAGAATTCTATTATACACCTCATATTTAATTTTTTTCGATAAATGTCAAACCTGTAATTTGATTTTCAGATTTAATTTTCTCCAGATCCCAAATCCTTACGTAGGTATCTAGGGAAGGTTTTAGAGGACATATAGATCCACTGGAAAAAAAAAAATATTAAAATTTCTCATGAAATTTTTCCTTAACAGAGAAATTGATCCTTCAAAATAATGGGTTTTCTGAGTTTTTAGAATTCTTTCTTGTGAAATTTCATTTTTCTTCTCTTAAAAAATATATACATAGTTTCTATTGTCTTTTGGAGTGCTCATAATCTTTGAATGCACTTATATATCAGATACTAATTATCTATTGCCATACAAAATTGTATTTTCATATTGTTAGGTTTTGTCCTAATAGTTATTCTTTAGCCATGTCTTTTATATATTAAATCCTCTCGTCCTTACTACTCTAAAATCTCTAATTTAATTCAACCTTTGATATTTTAAATAGATTATTGCAAATTTTCTTAAGCGCATCTATAATGCAGGATAGTTCACTTCCAAACATTGCCTCCTGGTCTTTTTCTTTACTTCTAACCACATCATTAACACTATTCCTTCTCTTAATCTTCACACAAAAGCACATTTTTTTTTTGGTATAAAAAATGCAATCGTGTAATAAAATTTTATTCAAAACAAAGTTTCATATTAAAATATTACACTCTTTTTAATATTATGTTTCATTGACATAATGATAATAATGGAGTAGGTAATTGAAAGGCCATAAGATCGAATTGTTAATGAGACCTGATGCTGGTAACCAACATTTGGGTCAACAAAAATCCTTGCAGCCTTGGGTTAAGCTAATCATTCAAAAGGCCTTTAGCAGTAAGATGCATTTCACCTTTTTCAGTTAGCAGAAACAAAGAATTAGGTAGAAAAATAAAAAAATATTTAATTTCCTCATATAATCTATTTGTAAAATATTTGTGCTTTTTTATAGTTTAGTGACTAATTCTTCATGCAACCTTCTCAGTAGACAGGAATTTGATTCTTATTAACAATATTATTATCTACAATAACTATTATCTGTGAAAAACTATCAAATGCCTGGCCTATGAGAACACAACTGTGTGATCTAAATTCATCACAAAGCCTCGCCTATCAGATTCCTAATCTCTTGGCTTTTTTCCTCTGATAAATTATATTTCTTATTTAAATATACTAAAGTCAAAATGAGTGAACATATAACTTAATTGATTACTAGGTTTCAACACGCAAAATAGAGTGTCTTTCTATGGGAATATAAAAATAGGCAATTTCTTCATGTTGTTCCTTTAATAACAGGGCTTATCAGAGTACTAAGAACTGATAACCATTAAGCTGACAATCATAACAATAGTAGTAATGATGATGATAAAAATGCACTTCTGTAACTTTTGTTTCTCATAAATTATAAACATTTGATCTTTACTAACTATTCTATCTATGCATAATTTTTAAATATTTACGTTTTAGAATATGGGGAGAATTATGCTGAAATGAAATTTTAGCTGTGCTATTTCAGAAACTTGTTTGTGTTTTTTTCTTTTGTCAAGAAATTTCTATCCAATCTCAGCAGTAATTTTAGATAAGACTAAGTCTATTTTTTATCAGTTCTATAGGGAATTGGATACAGTATTAGATACTTTCAAAGTTTTAAGAGTTATACTCAAAAGGAGACATGTTTCCTCTAACTGGGCATGTGGATATCTTTTTTGCCAATTTATACTGATGGTTTCGAAGTGGATATTCAGTGGCAACCAACAGAAAATTTGTTTTTGACAGATTATTAAAGTGTACTCAAAGACAAATAAATGAAATAGTTTACAACTCCTATTGTAGATTCTTATTAGTAAAAACTATACTTATAGAGTAAGCAAGGCGATGCCTTCTGCTTCCTTGCTGTTCTAAGTTCTTTGATACTATTTCCATGAGATAAACACTGAAGGCCACTTGTTGACTTTTTTAGGAAGGAAAACAGAGAAAAGCAATGTCAAAGGATTATAATGCTGTCAGCGGAGAGACAGAAATAAACATCTTTTTAACAATGACCACAGGCAGGAGGGATGAAGGAGTAACTTAGAATTAGGCAGGGAGTAGAAATGGATGTGAAAAATTGCACAATATAAAGGACATTTTTGACTATGTTTTCATCCATTAAAAGAAAGAAAGAAAGAAAGAAAGAAAGAAAGAAAGAAAGAAAAAGAAAGTGGATGGAGAAAGAAAGAAAGAAGTAGGAGGGAGAAAGGATGGAAGGAAAAAAGAAGGAAGAAAGAAATGAAGAAACAAAGAAAGAAAGAAACAAAGAAGGAAGGAAGGAGGGAGGAAGAAAGAAAGAAAGAGAAAGAAACAGGAGAAGAAAGAAAGAAAGAAAGAAAGAAAGAAAGAAAGAAAAAGAAAGAAAGAAATAGGGAGGGAGGGAAGAAGGAAAGAGGGAGGGAAGAAGAAAGTAAGAAAGCAAGCAAGAAAGCAGGAAAGATGCAAAGAAGGAAGGAAGAAGGAAGGAGGGAAAAAGATGGAAGGAAGGAAAGAAAGAAGAAGGGAGGCTTTTGGGTGGTTCAGTTGGTTAAGTGTTCGACTCTTGATTTCAGCTCAGGTCATGCATGATCTCACGGTTCATGAGATCAAGCCCCAAGCTGGACTCTGTGCTGACGATGCAGACTGCTTGAGATGCTCTCTCTCCCTCTCTCTCTGTCTCTTCCTCACTGGTGCATGCCCTTTCCCTCTCTCTTAAAACAAATGAATAAACATTTTAAAAAATGTATATTAAAAAAAAAGAAGAAGAAGAAAGAAAGAAACCTGAGCCCCAGGCAGGTTACATGCATGATCTAGGTACCTGCCATCTGGAACTAACTAAAAATCTCTTGAAGAGTCACTGTTTTAGATTATTCCTTCCATTCAACTTTAAAGACATTCATTACACTGATCAAATTCTTAAGAAAATATGAATCTGTTCTCCACTTGGTCCCATCAATTCTATTCCTTTTACTTTCATTCTCTGTTCTAAGACCCTCCCTTTGTTACTATTATTTTTGAAGACTTGTTTCACTTTCCTTCCCTTAGATTTTGGATTATAATTGTATATTTTCTCTCCCTGCCTCCCTTCTTCCTTCTACTTCTTTTCTTTCTTCCTTTCTTCCTTCTTTCCTTCATTTCTCTTTCTTTCCTTCCTCCCTCCCTCCTTCCTTCCTCTTTCTTTCTTTGTTTCTTTGTTTCTTTCTCCCTTTCTTTCTTTCTTTCTTTCTTTCTCCCCCACTATTAGCTTGGTAGTTAAAACTTCTGTCAATCCTTACCCTTCCTACAGACTACAAAGCCGACCTTTGATTTAATGTTTTGAAGTCTTCATGAAAAATTTTATTCCAGCATTGATGGTTGTCGTTAGCAAGGGGGCTGGTTCAAATTGCTTTTCTTCCTTCATCTGAAGTGGAAGTAGTAATTGCATTTGATCATTTTATTGGTAAATTTTATGACAACAGAGATTTATAAATGTTTCCATAATAACTTGATTTTAATACTAAAAAAATTTACCTATAAAACTCTTATAATTTAAAGTTTGAAAAAACTATTAAATAAAGAATTCTTCTGTAAAGTTCTTAGAAAAGAAAAATTTCAGTTGATTTTTATTTTTTTAAATATTTGAAAATTTAATGGTATTAAAATTGTATTTTTACGTCAGAATTTATTTTACATTGTTCCTCTAAATATCTGGAACCTTACAGCTTAGATTCCGAATTAAATTAACTCCTAGGTTTTAACCACTAAGATGAGTGCCAAATGTTTTCTGTTGTTTTGGTCTTTCACTTGTTTGTTTTTTGTTTTTAAGCAATGGAAAAGAAACTGTCGTGCCTGGGACTTATATGTGCAAACAACACCTAGTGAGGATAAACTTACTTCCCACATCTGTTTTCTAATTTTAAAATGTGTTTGATCTTTCACAGAAATATTATCTGTAATCTCAAACATGTAAACTTAATTTATGAAAAGCATAAGTCATTCTACATACATTTATTTGTTTAGTTTAAAAAGGTTTTACATTTTGAAATTTCAGTGCATCTCACTTCAATGCCTAGTGCTTTGTCTCATAAGCAGAACAAAGACTTGGATAATCACATTCTCAACAGGTGCAGAGTGAAATTATAGTGAGAGAGGTTACTCTAAATAAGGATAAAAGGTTGTACCAACCATCTGCTAAAAACATTCCTCACTTTTATATTCATAACTCCCATGAATGTGTCTGTGGTCTCAAAACATTTAAAAACATCAGCCATTGTCATACTAAAGAACTGTACCCAAAAAAAAAAACAAAAACATATGGGATTGTGACTATTACTATTCTTTCCAAAGCATTGTTTTCAAAGGTCAAACTTCATCATAAAATACAATGAAATTAAGTTATGGTGAATTATTTAAAAAGATGGAATAATAGTTTCACATTGACTTTAGTTTCACAGCACCTTTAGTTTCCTATATTTTCAACTTCTTTGAAAAATGAAGTTAGGGGAGTAGGAAAAGTGTATATTGAAAGTCATGAATAATAAATAGTTATTTTTCTTTTAAAAAGAAGCAAACATAAAAAGTACCATGTATTTTTAAATAAAACTTTCACAATTGAGATATTCTTCACAATTAGGGGCACCTGGGTGGCTCAGTCAGTTAAGTGCCCAGCTCTTGATTTCTGCTCAGCTCATGTTCTCTAGGTTCCTGAGTTCAAGCCCTGCATCGGGCTCTGTGCTCATAGCACAGAGCCTGCTTGGGATTCTCTCTCCCTCTCTATCTGCCTCTTCCCCGTGTGCATGCGCTCTCTCTCTCTTTCTCTCTCTCTCTCTCTCAAAATAAATAAATGAACTTAAAAAAAAAAGATATTCTTCACAATTAACAAAGCGGTCAGAATCTTCCCTTAACCAAAAGATAAAATCTGATATGTGATATAAATGAACAGTATTGAAAAACGAGTACACCAGATTGCAGAATAGCAGATCAAAAATGGATAATCCTTGAAAAAAAATCTGTCACTTTGAAACTTTAAAAGATTTTCAAAAATCATGCTAAATATTGCACATGGTATTCTTTGACACGTGTTTCCCTTGAGGTAAAAACTATTTCAGACTTGTGAGAGTGACTTTTACATTGACAGAGAAGGTCACATTGGAAACCTTCATAAAAATCTCAAGCCAATAAGCAAGTTTCTATGTATAATTCATTTTTGATCTACTCTATTCTTCTGCTTTATCGAGGTCTTAAACATTTCAAATGATATTGTAAAACCATGTTAAATGAGTATTCAGAACTGGTAAAGTAAAAATATGTGATGATCCAAGATTTGTAATATAATAGGAAGATCAACTATTAATACAGTTGGCATCATCATCTCAGATCCAGTACCTAGCACGAATGTTGTTAGCTGGAGAAAATAAAGAAAATGTTTGGTAAGGGGATGGTTCTGCATGAAAACTACCAATTTTAAACTATGGTTAAACAAAATGTGTATTCATTTTTTAATGACTATTTCATTAACTTAATATAACTATACTGTACAGTAAATTAAATAGTTAAAATTACAAAAATTAATATTCTTTCCTTGGAAGCCAGCTAAAGAGTCACACACTCAGAAAAGTAGTAGTCTGAACAATAAACTACTCTTGCCCCTGCAGAACAAAGGATCTAATTGACATTGGAAAAAGAATTTTATTAGAAAACAATTTAAAGTGTCCCTTTAATAGAAGTTTTTTTTTTTCTAGAACCCTAATGAAATTCACTTTTTAATGAAAACATTCAAGTAAATGTGCCTACTTTAATCATTTATTTTTAAAACATCTCTGATCTAGTAAATTGTTGACAAATCTGGGCAAGTACACCTATATAAGACGATCTATAAAAATATTTAAATTTAAAATTTCTGAGAACAAACTTACCCAGTTTTCTAAAAACATAAATAAAAAAAAGATTTCCATAAATATTGACTTTGGAGATGGGGCCACTTAATGTGTATTGGCAATAACAAAAGATAAATCATTTGGTATACGCTCATGTTTTTTTTTTTTTTTCCGGATATATGAATAAACAAAAGATCTTCTGTGTTTACATAGTGTAACTGTCTCAAATATATTTGCTGAAACTTCTTGTGTTACCAATACCAGTTCCTTTTGCTACCAATTTGCTTGAAGTCAACAGAAGATGTTAGAAAGGAAAGAGTTGCTTTTGTTGATAAGTCCATTGGTACTATAACAACGTAATCAATGTTCCCTAGACACTAAGTAAATGTAGAACCTGAGGGAAACAGTGTGGATGCTTAAAGTTAATGGCTAAATGATAAAATGTGTTTAAGTTTAATCACTTTACTTACATGGTCATTGATTTCCTTCACCACCCTTGTCTAGCATGCCACACTTAACTATTTCCCATCAATAGCCAATAAGAATTAAACATAGGCCCAAGAGCAAGAAGAAAAAAACATCAGAAGAGAAAACTTCTAGTTTTCTCAATATTCTTGATTCCCTTTTGAGGAAAACCTTTTTGGAACTTCATAACTACTGGTTGACCTATTCATCATATTTTGTTTGCAGGGTATATTTTTCCTGATCATAGTTTAGCCTGGTGTGAAGTTACTATCTGTGTGAAGTTAACACAGGCCAGATATGCATCAGTTCTAAAGGAAGCAGTAAGGGGTGTAATCATAATAGGCATCGCTTACATGTCCAGCAGATTCTCTATGTAATGCATGCTGTTGCTGACAACAAATCACGACCCTAGTCCTTATAAAGTTTGTAATAAAACAGGGGAAACAGAAATAGTACAGCTATAACAATTATCTAAAAGGAAGTGCTAAGTTATGCAGGACTCATTAAAAACACACATTGGAGGCCCAGAAACTTTCTGTTAACCCTGGCTGGACTGGCATATGAAAGTATTATAAGGATATAGAAAAATTCACAGAAAAACCTTGGAGACACAGTACCTGGGTTCATATTCCAGCTCTGCCATGTTCTACCTTTGTGACTCTGGCCAAGTTTTTTAACCTTCCATGCCTTGGGTTTCTCATCCACAAAAAAGGAATAATATTGTACCTAGCTCATAAGATGGTTGAAAGGATTAAGCACAGTGTTGCATATAAAACAATTAGCACTCAACAAAAATCCACCTTGTATAATGGAACAATAATACAAGTGATGGAGGTTTAATGAGAAATGGCCAGGCTTGTGTGATGAATCAGTGTTAAGTAGACCTAAGTTTAAAGGGTGATAATTTAGTGGCACCTGAGGGGCTCAGTTAGGTAAGCAACCATGTCTTGATTTAGGGTCAGGTCATGATCTCACAGTTTGTGAGTTTGAGCCCCGTGTCAGGCTCTGTGTTGACAGCTCAGAGCCTGGAGCTTGCTTCGGAATTTGTTTCTCTTCTCTCTCTGCCCCTCCTCCATTCATACTCTGTATTTCTCTCTCTCTCTCTCTCTCTCTCTCTCTCTCTCTCTCAAAAACAACATTAAAAAATAAATAACATTTAAAACTTAAAAATAATTAAATAAAAAATAAGGGGTAATAATTAATTTCTGGGAAGATATGATTTTTCTACTTTATGGAGGGTGTCAGAAATTTACCCTCTCAGAAAAACTGTCTGAAAATTATACATAAGGCCATAAAATATGGGTGACATATCATGCATTGGTGGAGGACACCCAAATATTATTTAGGACCACAATGTCCAATAAGATAGCAGTAGCCATATGTGGCTAAATTATGACTTGTTTGACTTCAGAGGGCTGTAAGTTTAAATACAAATCAAACTTCTAAGACTTACTGTGAAAAAAATTCAAAATATCTTCTTAGGATTTTTACACTGATTAGATATTAAAAAGACAATCTTTTGGTAAAGAAAATATATTAAAATTAATTTCATCTGTTTATTTTTAATAAGCCCACTAAAAATAAATATTATGTGTAGCTTGCATTATTTTTTGTTGCAATGTGTTAGTCTAGGGGGATGTATTTAGTTCACATTTTTAATTACTATTAATTAAAGGTCCTAGGCCTTTTGAAGTTACTTGCTAACTTCTATGTATTTGCCTAAGAGAGATACAGATAATTTTGGTTCAGTGGAAGAGAGAACCCTAAAGAGTTATGGCCTTGTGGACATTGAACTGTTTATATCTAACTCAGAAATTATATTCTAACATTTCTTTGTGGTCTGTATGTCCTAGCTTCTCAGAGGCCCTTTGAACCAGTCATGACATCTTTATTGATTGCCTCATTAATTAATGAGTTAAAAACTTTTTGCTTAAGGGTTATAAGTTTACTTTGAAATTCATACTTTACCAAAAAAGGAGGCTGAATTTATTGAGGTTGGCAATAAAAAGCCCTTTGACAATGTATGATATGACAGAGTAATGAACAGAAGACCTGCATTACTAACTGGGCCCTATTATGTACTACTGGAGGTGTGCAGGTTCCTTAACTTCTCTGAGCTGCTAAAAATGTCTCTGTAAGTTGCAATAATAATACTTGGTTCAAAAGGTTGGACTTGACTGATAATGTAGTCTAAATGCCCACCACAGTCTCTGAAATATATGATTCTGTAAATTATATATTTGATTATTATAATTAATGTTATTTTTAAAATTTTTGAATAGAAGAGCAAGCCAATAAAATAGTGTCATTTTTTTAATGTTTATTTATTTATTTTGAGAGAAAGAGAAAAAGCGCAAGTTGGTGAGGGGCAGAAAGAGAGAGAGACATTCCAAGGCAGGCTCCAAGCTGTCAGTGCAGAGCCCAACTCAGGGCTCGATCCCAGGAACCATGAGATCATGATCTGAGCCAAGATAATGAGTTAGATGCTTGATCGACTGAGCCACCCAGGTGCCCCTAAAATAGTGTTCTATAATAAGTTTTAAAATTATATACATAGAATAGTTAAGAGAGGGAGAAGGTCATATTGTTTTTGTTTTTTTTAATGTTTATTTTTGAGAGAGAGAGAGAGAGAGAGAACAGAGGAGGGGCAGAGAGAGACAGAGACACAGAATCTGAAACAGGCTCCAGGCTCTGAGCTGTCAGCACAGAGAAGATACAGGGCTTGAACTCACGAGCCATGGGATCATGACCTGAGCAGAAATCTGACACTTAACTGACTGAGCCACTCAGGTGCCCCAGGAAGGTTTTCATATTGTGAAAAGCAACTTGGAAAATGAGGGTGCAGCAGACCCAGGCAGTTGGTGACAGGAGTAAAAAGAAAAATGGAAGGATTACTTTATCAGAATCAGCAAGATTTAATGAAATATTTTAAAAGTAAGGGCTATAAAATAAAGAGCAAACATAAAGGAAGGGTGATGCCATTTACAGAAACATGAAATTCTGAAGTGGAAGGTAGTTTGCTGAGAAGCATTCTCAAGTTTTGCTCATGTTTTCCCTGAAGTAGAGGGAGATCCAAATGATGATTTTTAGTCTTCTAGAAATTCTTGTAAACAATAAAAGTGGGAACTTAGTACAGCTGGGTTTCTTGGAGATCACTCAAAATGGTTGTGATATTTTGAGCTATGAATGTGATCTCAAAGAGGGAAAGTGTAGGGAGATAGAAGAATAAGCCTTGGGAATCTGAATGAAGAGAAAACAGTTCAGAAGTCAGAGAGGTATGCTAGAGAAATACTGGAGGGGAAAAATGTAGAATCACTATTTTTGAGGTTTATTTGTCATTCCTTACTAAAATAATATGATGAGTGTCCATTGTGTCCATTTGCTATCATTTCCAAACTGAAACGTCTAACTTGCTTGCTGTGTGTTGTTTTTTTAGCTTGCTTGTTTTATTGATGAATGCAGGCTTCCATACATAAAACCAAATGCAGCTGGGCCATAAATTTAAAACTAATAATGCATAGATACACAAGCTTCTGTAATCATGAGTTATATTTTTTTAACAATGGCAGAAGTATTCAATTATATTTTGACAAATGTTTTAACATTTTAAAACTCAGGTAAAAATTGATTGTTTGCATGTGCTTAAAATTTTTAGCCTTTCTTGAAATGATGGATTTCTACCTTCAATTCTATAATAAAATAAAACATTCAGATAAGACCTTAATGTCAAATTAGCACAATATTCATGATCCTAATATTCATAACACACTAATGTTTTTACATATAGACTTAAGCAAAAAGCCTAGCATTTAAAGCTCAAGGTTAAGTATTTTAGCCATTAGTTCTCAAATTTAGCTGTGCTATTATTAATGCAGATGACTAAGAGTTTAATTTTCTATTGGAATAAGAAAAATAGGAAAATGATAGCATTAATGGCATAGAAATGTTTAAGAAATATTCGGTAAGATTATCCCCTTTCCATGACTGTCTTTATTTTCACTTGCTTCCCATCTTCATTATAATCCAAAAAATTAATACCTCTTTACATAGCAATAATGTACATGTACTTCTGTAGATGACATGCCAGAAATTTCAGCTGTTCTTCCTGAACTTTAATTAGAGTCCTCAAACCCTACTCTGTGAGGAATTAACCTTAATCCATTTTGAATTCTTTCAGAGAATAGAAGGCAATGATGACCTGTAGCATATCACAGATAAACATACTTTATAGAAATCATAATTGTTATTAAATCAAAAGTATAATTTATAGAATGTCATGTTAAATGTCATAATTAAAAATTCATAATCAAGAAAACATAGGCTCTAAAATATTCTTTGTGGCTATTGTCTCTTTATTCAACATATATTCAATACAATTTTAAAAATAGGGTTTACTGTTTCTTTCTTTTTAGACTGTTCCCCTAGCAGAATATACTTAGTGTAGTAAATATGAATGGGATGGCTAATCCACCATTGATAAACATGGTATTATGTTTCCTTTGTTTAGAAACTACTGTGGCTATTTATTGAAATGGATTTCACAAATGTGAGAGTATAGAGCCATGAAAATAATAAGTTACAAGGAATATACTTCTGAGTCTCTTTATATTGCCAAATTTTCTACCTTCTAATACAAGCAAGAAATAGAATGAAACAAATAAACAAACAAATAAACAAAAAGTAGGCCTTTGGGTATTTGAATTAACTCATTATAATAGGAATGTTACAATTATGTAAGTAATTGGCCATTTTCCTTGATTAAAATCAATTTCTTCTTGAATAGTCTATAGAGGATCAGTAAGATTTATCAATTTTTATTTTATTTACCAATTTAGTTGTCTCAAGGAGCCCAAACCAAAATGCTATAACAGTTAACAGTTATAGATGCTTTTAAAAATTGACAATTACTTCATTTTCACATGATAAAAGTTGTTAACAAAGCATATTCAATTAAAACAAATATTTTACTTACTCTGAAAACTTAGTTAAGCTCATATGAACTTATTTTATGTTTTTTACTAAGATACTACTGTGGCATAGACATAGTATAAAACAAAGCAAGCTAATAGATCAGTCACAATACAGGCTCTCTCTAGGTAATCTGAAAAGATTGGCCACTAAGATCATATCGTTTCTGTTGTCTGGTTTTCTTTTTTTTTTTTTTAATGTGTATTTATTTTTTGAGACAGAGAAAGAGCACAAGAGGGGAGGGGCAGAGAGACAGGGAGACACAGAATCCAAAGCAGGCTCCAGGCTCTGTGCTGTCAGCACAGAGCCCAATATCGGGGTTCGAAGTCACAAGCCATGAGATCATGACCTGAGCCGAAGTCAGACACTCAACCTACTGAGCAACCCAGGCACCCTTAAAAGTGTATTTTTTTCCTCTACTACCATTGTGGAGAGGGTTTTCTGTGTTGAAGGAAGATTTTGTTTTCAATTCTATTTCCCCAACAATAGCAACTCTGAAACTCTCTTTGTAAGCTAAACAACATAACAGCTGAAGGTGCTTTCAAGTATAGTGATATGGAACTTCACCGCAAATGTAGTGAACATAGACTATGAGGCAATGATTTTTCAATCAGTGTGGCATAACGATTTTATGTTCATGATGACATTAGTTAGGAGGCTAGGAATCCATTGTTCCCACTGGAAGACACGTGAAGCAGAAATGTCACCTTTCTTCAGCAGTCCTCCTCTAAGTGTATTAGTTAATGTTCCATTCGTGCAGTTATTCTCAGCTTCAAATCACTCTTTCTAGAAATAGGCAGGTTTAGGCACACTGTGCAAGGTGATAACATACTTTTGTTTTTTTAATGCACACACATCTCTAAGCATTTCAGTCTCTGGGATTTAAAAAATAAAGTACTTAACTTTGCTCTCCATTTCCACATCTAAAGTGTCTTCACTTCAAAACCTGTTCAGTTTTCTTTGTAACAAATCTGTGAATGTGTGTATATGCTACTACAAAATCGACTATACTCACCGTGTGATTGATACATTTTAATAAATTATTTTTTGAGAATTAATAGGTATTTTCTGAGATTCCCTCATATCTAGTAACACCTTATACTTAGATGTTGGAAACCTATAAGGTTTTTCTCTATAATATGATCTTTCCAGATTTACTATGTGAATCATTGACTTATCCCAATATGAATTATGTGTGATATTTTTAAAAATCCTCAAGATAATAACATATCAAATATATTCTTTACTTATTCATTAATTAATAATGTAATTTTAAATGAGCATTTCCCATTAATATACTGAATACATTGTAATTTTTATTCAATTATATAAATTTTGAAAATTTTCAACAAATTGAAGAGTTTTACATATTTGACACCACAAAATTTCATGTTTTATTACTGAAATTTTTAAATATAAGAAGAGTTATGAATCATGTATAATGGAAAAGTATCAAAGATACAAATTCGCTTTAAAATTTAATCTCAGATGGTCAGAGGACCTCCTTTGACACAGGGCATCATTTTATTTATTTATTTATTTATTTGTTTGTTTATTTATTCATTCATTCGTTTGTTGTGGTAGTGGAAGAATGAGAATTGCAGCTGGAAATTTGTCTTGGAAAGACTGAGAATCAAGATGAAATATCTAGAAAATTCAGATGCATTGGTGTTTCATAAACTATTATAACAAGGCTACATTCACATCAGAATTTTGCTCGTTACAAGATTTACTTTTTACATTGTGAGTGATTTGCAAAAGCAAACTTTTCTTTCTTAAATTGCCAAATATTTGAACTGAATTTTGTTAGGAATATCCTTTATCAAAATAAAGAGCAAACAGATTTTTCGTAAATATTTGCCATAAGGCACTCACTGACATGTAAAACCATAGATTTTTAGATAGAGGACTATCTGATATCTGGGCCAATGAACAGAAACAACTAAACAGTGTCTTCGTGAAAGCTCTCTTGACATGTGAAGGTGATCAATGGGAGGTAACTAACTAGGATATGTAGATGATGTGTCTTATGGCCATATATGTTTACTTCATGAAAATAGTCATTTGGAGAAGAACAAAGTCTATGCTCTTTGCAGGGCACATGTGCCCACTTCCCCTATTGTGTTACATATGGCCAGTCCACTTTATTACATTAATCCATTAGATGACGTGTCTTATGGCCATATATGTTTACTTCATGAAAATAGTCATTTGGAGAAGAACAAAGTCTATGCTCTTTGCAGGGTACATGTACCCACTTTCCCTATTGTGTTACATGTGGCCAGTCCACTTAATTATATTAACCCATTGAGCCCTGAGGCATGGTGATCTGTGACTCCCTTCTTGGACTCAGTGCCTCAACTGTTTAGAGTTTCCTCTCTGCAAAGCTCTTCTCTTCCAACTTAACCCAACAAAAATATGCCCAAATGTTCTTACTCTGAAATGTCAAGTATAATCTCACTTGTTTTCTTTCTCTTTCTCATACACACACACACACACACACACACACACACACAGACTTCTATATATACAACTTACACTCCGCTGCCTAGCAGGAGGTAAATTATGAATGAATAAACATTTATCAAATACACTGAGTTTTTCATCTTAATTCTCCCAACCTGATGTAATGTCTCCTTATTTTAATGAACTGGAATTGTTCTTTGTATTTGATCTTCATTGGCACTATCATATATTGATTTTATTTTAACTAATTTTTGTACTTCTCCTTAGGTAGTGAAAATTCCTGCGTTGGGTCTCTACTTTATTCCTTTTTAATTAGTTTATATCCTCACACATAGTAGGTATTCTGTGAGAATTTTTAAACATTAAAATTACTATAGAGTGCATAGATGTACCACATAATTTAATAGTAAAATATACTTATGACAGAATAAAAGTGGAATTATTTTCTGAATTATTTAGAAGGATAAAAAAAATGAAAATAGCTGAAACTCTCAACCATAGAAATAATTCCATATGATAAAAAAAATCACCTTTTTTTAAAGTTCAAATATGCAGATATAAAAAATCTAGTTAATTTTTTAAACCTAGTTTCACTGAATAAAAATATTCCAAACTTAAAAAATAAGCAACTGAATATCTATTGATATTCCTAGCTGATTCTAATAAGGATATATTTTATAGAGAAGTGCTCTGAGTATACATTATAATAATATAAAATAAAACTACTAATTTTAAATTTAAGGGACCAAGAAAAGGGAGCAATTTAAAAGCAAGTTGGAGAAAAAAATAAAATCAGGTTGGAGATACAAAAGATCTTATATTTTGCTGCCAGATATTTGAGAAATTAACACCACTCCTCCATCAAAAAAAAAAAAAACCTCATGAATAATTTTGATTTTTTGTGGAAAAAGCCTAATGGTCATAAAAAAATTCTACTGTATTCACAATCACCTGTCTGCCTATTCCTTCCAATTATTTAAAAGTTAGAGGTTATTTCTTATTTATGGCATATTGTAGATGTTTAAAACATTATAATTTGATCTAACTTGGCATTTGGAAGTAGAAAGAAATACCCAGGTGGGACTTATGGAACGGCAGCATGAACAGTTTGGCAAGAGGTCTCACCTAGAGAGGAATCTATAAACTGGTTAAAATTAGCAAAGACAATCATTCATAGTCTCTGGAAATTTTCTTACAACAAATTGAAAAGTATTTATTCAACAAGGACACTGGAAACTTAGTAATATGAGTGAAAGAAAATAGCATTTCAGTTCAGGGCTCACTCCTACCGAGATCCCTGGTGTGGAAAAGCTATTCCAGCAGGCTCGGGAAACACTGGTAGATTCCATTTTCCTCAGCTCCACCCTGCAAAAGACATATATTTGGGTAAATGATAGTAGCCAGGCAATGGTCCCATTCTCCCATCCCCAACTGCCACTCTCCAGGGAAAGTCTGGCAATGCAGCTGGTAAAGAGTACAGTCTCCCATTTCCCCACAACTCTATGTTGGGAAAGAGCTACCCTGGACAACTCAGCAACCAAGTGGCAGCTCCGATCATTGACATGGAAAGCCTATTCCAGGCCAGCCCAGTAGCTTCCACCTCTGTGCCAAGGACAATCTCTAGTGGCGGGAGATGGATAGCTGGGTGGCAGCACCTGTTCTCTCTCTCACATACATAGATCCCATTCCTTAAGTAGGATCCTGTTGGAACACTCAGTGAGAGATAAATTTTACCTTCAACTCCTGCTTCATAGAGCAACTGTTTTGTCATGTAAAGGAGGAGGTGGGGAGTGTGTTAGGGGAGCAAGCTTCAAAGACTGGTAATACCACACTCTACCTGAGGAGAGCAAGTCTATTTAGAGTGAATTATACACTAAGGAGTGTTGCTGAAAACAATAGAGCAATCAGCTAGTAATCATGGGCAAAGTTTATTATATGTGCATTATGTCTCAATAAAGCTGTTATATAAAAATGAAAAAGTACTATCTAATGCATTGCTTCTGAATAAAATATAAACTTTGTAAAATTAGACAAATTCTTGTGGTTTTATGGTTTATGTATTTGCCTGACATACTGCAAGTATTGTGATTTTCTTGCCATTTTTTAAAAATTTTTATGTATCTCTAACTTTTCAACAATTCAGTAGCATTGTCTTAGATAAATCAGCACAGAAATATCCCAATTTTACATTATTTTAATGCAAAAGTCCTATTTGCCAATGTTAAGATATGCTCTTGAGTGATATAACAATGGGAGAAGAAATTGCCCACATGGGCCATCGTGATTCTGGAACCAAAAGAAAAAGTACCTCCTTGCATTTTCATAAGGTAGACTAGAAGTTCCTTTACAAGTGTTTTTGAACTTTGTTAAGTACAGATTGGCTGACAGAAGTTTATCCTCATAAGAAAATAGTGTTAATATAGAAACCTTTCACTGGGCAAATTTAACTTTCTTTGCGGGAAGAATTATCAAAAGAGGTATTTACAAATGTTCTATTGGGGTGCCTGGGTGGCTCAGTAGGTTAAGTGCTGAACTTTTGATTTCAGCACAGGTCATGAATGATCTCAAGGTTCATGAGCTTGAGCCACGCATGGAGCCCCGAGCATCGAAACCCGCATCAGGCTCCATCCTAACAGTGCCAAGCCTGCTTGGGATTTCGTCTCCCCCTCTCTCTGCCCTTCCCCTGCTCGCTCGCTCTCTCTCTAGCTCTCTGAAGATAAATAAATAAAAATTTAAAAATGTTCTGTTGTTTACTTCTTGTTTCCATTTGTATTGCTTTTGGAGAGAAATTGCATGAATATGGTTTTAGAGATTAATTAAAACTGTGGTTATTTTATCAGAATTAAGACTGAAAGACAATTATTCCATGCTTCAATAAAAATCCAAAGAAAATCTGTCAAGTTTTGCATGTTTTCACCATTTTCCCTCCCCACAGTTAAAAACTGTGTTACATTTGCTTAAGGCTTAAGATACCAAAACTTTTTTTTTCTTTCTTTAACAAATATAGGGAGAAAGTTCTAGAGGGATCTGGTATTGCTCTTGCCTCTGATAGTCTCTTGAGGCATATGAAAACTTGAGGCTGAGTAATAAAGAAGAGAACATTTGAAGAACTGGGACAGACTTTAGAGGTATATATTTTTCTATCTCCTAAAACTGTGCAATTGCTTCTTGAGAGCTGCAAGAATATTTGGATATTTAGTGTCTTCCAAAAAGAAGTATTTTTTCTCTTCATCAAATTGCTATATTGTAGTGTGTCTCTTCTTTTGCTAACACTGTCTACCTTGTCTTATAGTGATCTATAAACATGCTTTATGTTGTCTTGCCTGCTATATGTACACGTGCATAATTGTGGCATGTGTGTGTATGTGTGTGTGTGTGTGTGTGTGTGTGTGTGTAATAGACAACTTAGAGAATTTGGTCCACATGATGATATTTAATAATGAAATTACAAGGAAAACCAAAACCAATCAACATTCAATAAAATAGTTTAGCAAAGACCTAATGTATTATTATGTACTTTAAGCTACTGATAAGGACAAAATAATATTATGTCTTCAATTTGTTTTATATGTGAACTCCAACATAAAATACTTTCTAAAAAAAATCCAAATAACTGTTTGATTTAGAATTTGGCTGCAGTATAACACGATTTTGGGGAAATTTCTCCAAGATAATATCAGAGATTAGGTCAAATACTTTTGCACAATACATTAGATAATGTTTTGTGTGCTGTTTATTCTTTGCATATACACAATGTACATTATATTGAAATATGTATAAATGTAAAAGCTTTAATAATTATATTTATGAATAATTGTTTAGAATTCTTATAGTGCATTTATACTTGAAAAAAATCCTCACAATTAGATGATATTTATTTAAACAATAACAGTTGAGATTGGGATAACCCAAGGACAATTTCTGGCAACAAATATGCCCAGATGTTCAAAAGAAGAGTTTTTAACCCAGTTAGTTATTAAATGCCAAGTCATGCCTAATGGTGGCACATTTCTCAAGCTAAAAATTCAAGATTTATACTATATATAAATAAATAATTCTATTTTATCATCAGAGAATGTAATATTCCAGTTAATGGAATATATTAATTAATGAGGCAATTAAATAATTTAGGAAATTAATTTTCACCACGATTGTTTAAAACCATGTGTATATACTAGTAAGTTACCAATTATTGGCAAATAGTAATTTGCCAATTAGCTGCATTTGAAGATTTGATAGTATTGTTATCTGAATGGTGAGCAGGATGGATGTGTGTGGGCTACATTCCAAATCCAGTTGATGAGCAGCCATGTAAATCGTTGTTTTGGAAAAATGATTTAAGTTCAAACTTTTGAAGAACTATGTCCTCTGTCCCTTTTCTTGAGCAAACTCCTTTATCCTCAGCTCCAGAATCCATTAGGCTTTTTTTCTCCTCTGTCCTTTTACATCACATTGCTACTTCATTAGGTTATTGTGGGTTTTGAGCTTTTCAAAAAAAAACAATTTTAATATTTATCCATTTTTTTTAATATTTATCCATTTTTTGAGAGAGAGATGGAGACTGAGTGTGAGTGGAGGAGGGACAGAGAGGGAGTGGGAGACGCAGAATCTGAAGCAGACTCCAGGCTCTGAGCTGTCAGCTCAGAGCCCAACATGGAGCTTGAACTCCCAAACCTTGAAATCACTACCTGAGCTGGGGTCAGTAGCTCAACCGACTGAGCCACCCAGGCACCCCCACTTCTGATCATTTCAGAAAAATCTGTTGGAAGTTTTGGTAAACTGTGGATGGATGTTAAAGGAAAAGAGACAGGTAACTGACTTCAATATGTCTGTCCAATATCGAGTTATCATCAATAGATCAATAGATAGTGTGAAATAATTAATGGTGAAGAAGTACCACTATATGTAGCTTATGAAGTGCTGTTTAAAGAGGCTTTCCAATTAATAAGAAAAGGATCACACTCAAAGCAGTGTATGCTATGTTTCCCTTCCTTCTTTCTACCTTCCCTCCCTCCTTCTCTCCTTTCTTTTCCTTTCCTTTCCTTTCCTTTTGTTTCTTCTTCCTCCCTCCCTCCCTCCTTCCTTCCTTCTTTCCTTCCTTCCTTCCTTCCTTCCTTCCTTCCTTCCTTCCTTCCTGTCTTTCTTTCCTGCTTGCTTGCATTCTTGCTTGCTTGCTTTTTCTTTATAGTCTTAAGTTTCTACACTTTCCTATTAATGTCTCTTCTAAATCTTGCTTATTTGAAACCATTAGGGAAATAAATAAATATGGCATTTTACAGGTTTCAGATAAACAATGTCTTTTACTGGCTAAACTTAGATTCTTCCCAATTTAAATTCCCCTCATTTTAGTATTGAAATGGCATCAGATAAGTTCCAATATAACATCAAAGAAATAACAATTATCCTGGAGATAATGGATTCATATAGAGAGTCATTGCATTGCCTTTTTTATTCTCACTATATTTTTTCTAGTTTGAGGTTCCCTAATCAATTGTTTAGTCTATTTTAGAAGTTTCCTAAACAAGAAAAACCCTTTCTTTAAATTCTTCTTCTATGCCACCAACAAAGAAATCTTTTAAAAACACAGAATGTCTCTCACCTGTTCACTAGTATCTGATGATTTGGCACATCCAGTATAAGATAGTGCATTAAAATTATGCAAGCCACCAAAACAGATAAACCCTGAAATATTAATGGCTTGACAAAATACATTCTCACCCTCTGGCTCGACAAAATAAATTCAGGGACCCAAGATGACAGAAGTTCTCTAACTTCAAAACATGGTTCCCAAGGTTACCCTGGCCACCAACATCTACCCCCAGTGGAGGAGAAGAGGAGATAATACTGAACATGAGGTTTATATTGACCAATGCAATGTGGAAAGTATTAGTTCCACCTTCATTCTATTCACTAGGTTGCCATCACAAGCCCATTTCCAGCTGGGGGAAAAAAAAAAGGCAGAAGTATGTGGCCAGCCATGTATTCAGAATGTAGAGAAAAGAGGTTTGCTGAAAAACTAAGCAATATAAAATTCTGGACAGCAATATAAAATTCTTCCCAATTTAAATTCCCCTCATTTTAGTATTGAAATATACTTAAACATTTTTTTACAGTCTTAACTTTTTACTCTTGCTCATGTACCTTCCAGACCAAACATATCATCATTCTCAAAATAGTCTCATATGTATCTGAACCCATGCTCCTTTCTCTACCATAATTATACTTTGCCACATCTGTCAATCAGAATTTTCAATCTTTTAAAATTAGGTGAGTATTCTATAATGACTTTCTATTAAAATTTCCACATCAAAAATAGTTTTCTCATTTTTCTCCATCTTTTTTCCTGATATTAAAAACAAATTTTTTTCAATTTGTAGTTGTTTTTTTGTATCTCCATTTTGTGCACCAAGTGCCAAGGTTTGTACACTAAATACTAAGAACTATTTTGTTCATACTTGATTCCTACACATGGTAAGAACTGACTTTGCCATTCAGCAAACATCCTGTCACAACAGAAAGAAAACTAGGTGGTAAAATATATAGATGAGTAAGGTGCCCTTTACTTTCAGTAAATGCCTAATTTAGTGAGAAACTTAAGGAAGAAATGAATACTGCTAATATACTATGAATCTTATAGAATGCTGAGGCTATGGTTTGGAACTCAAAAGTATGAATCTTAAGGAGATAAATCTGTATTTGTTGCACTTAAGCTTCTATCTTTAATTTTGAATGACCATAGTAAACATATGATCATTTGTGAGAATGAGGAATTATGTGTAAATCAATTTAAATGAATTATCTTATTATTATTCAACCCTCATAGAACATTCAAAGAAAATCTCCAAGGAAAGTATCACATTCTCCACTTAACAAATGAGGAAACTGAATTTCAGAAATGGTTAACTTTTACAAGACCAGTTACTAAGAGACAGAATCAGAATATATCTGGTATCTATCTGACTTCAAATTCAATGTTCTCCTCTCTGACTTCATTCAGAGTCAGTTCATAAAACTCTGTCATGATTTCTTTAAATATACAACACTTTAAGACACATCATTATACAAACAGAGTCAGTTCTAATGATGTCTACCTAAAGGACGTCTATAACAAAGATAGTTATCGCAGCACAGCTCTAATTGTACACTTGCCTTGGATATAAGAGACACTGCCTGGGGCTTTGTGTATTGGAAGTTAGAGAAAGAAAGGCCAAGCCCAGGACATGTTGAAATAAGCAAAGCTGAATTTTATGCTTTTTGCGGGGGGAATATTCTCTGAAAGTGAGGTACTCTGTTGGTATTTGAACATTATTCAAAATCTCCTGCCAACCACTCCAACTATACCAGCCAACTAGGGTTCCTTTTTTCAGTTTCTCCTTACACGTTCTGCCTCTACTTGTATGAGTAGATTACCACAGGTGTTATTCTAAATATCTGTGAGGCTGAAAGGCCACATTCCAATGAGTTTATTTTCATGCCTAATATGGAGACCTTCTCTTTAAAATTTTATGGTCTTTAATGACATGGTTTGACTATAAGAAGGAGATGTTTGGGGAATGGGCCTTTTTTATTGGAACCCTGGAAATCATACTGCTCAGAGAACCGCCTGCTCTTTGCATGCAGCTCTGACTAAGAAAGTGAAGTATATTGCCAATTAATATTTGCTTTTTTAAAATAGAGTCCCCATTTTTTTAATTTGTTGCATTTGGTCTTCATTTTCCCCAAGTTATTATTTTGTTTCTTTGATTTTGTTTTTTTGTTAGTTGGTTTGATTTGGGTTGTATTTTTAAGATTCACTTTTTGGTATTTTATTATAAAAGCTTATGTACTAGAATAGTGATGATTTTCAACTGAATTCAACTGATCCCTGAATTACAAATAACATGTATTAGGGACTTTTGTTTCCGTGATTGTCTCACCCTTGAAAATAAATTCAACATATAATTTAGCCATACATATGAGTATATACTACACAGTGACAACATTCTTTATCTTTTTTAAAAAAATTTTTGGTGCAAAAATAATATTATGATTCATTATTAATGTTAATTAAATTAATTAAATTAATCAAACAGCTTCTTAGCAATAAATTGTTTAATGCCAAAAAAGACATATTATCTATGATATTCGCTATCATATTCTTATGCACAAGACTTGAACCTGCATCCAAAGTTTAAGCCAGGGAAGAGCAATGCTTGCAGAGAGTATATTTGTTAGTTTTGTTGCTAATTAAAATACATCCATGATATCAAATACATCTCAGCCTTTGGAAATAGCTTTTAAGCATAAGATACATTTTGGTGTAGAAAAAAATTGATAAAATAGTATTCTTGATCTCCACCACTGTAATTAGTAAGTCCTTTTATTACCAAATTTAAAAATGCAGTTAAAAATTAATTTAGTTATACAATAATGGCATATATAATTACAATGTGAATCTTGTAAAAAACCCATTTGGTTTCATTGAATAATCTCATCATGTTTTGCATCCATTGATTTTTATTTTAATGCATCACTAGAATACTTTTATTTTTTTTAATGCAAGCACTTAGTAGAAAAAATTTGCTTGTTCTAGTTGACAGATCAAGGAAACAGAATTTAAGCACTGTTTTAATTCTAAGAAATGGATAGAAATTTATATCAAATCCCTGTAGTATTTTCAATCTGTTACTTTCCCTCAAATAACATTCAAGCTGTCTAAAACTTTATAAAAGTTATCAGAGCAAGACCTAATGATGATTATTTCCATTCATCTTTTAATTTCAACCTAACATAGACAACTTAAGATTTCCACCCGTTTTGCATTGTTTAGCTCCCAAATTTCTTCATAATCCAAACCGTTTGACAAAACCTAACAAATTAAAATAAAAACTTCCTCAAGAGTCAAAGTTTTGATTTAGATCTTGAGGTGACCGAGGATTCTTGGGTTTCATTTTATTTTGATACTTGCTGGAAACTTGTCAAGAAAGGGAAGAGACCTCTATTTTCACACTGGGTATTCTGCTACAGTGTGAGTCTATTCTGCCTTAAAGCACTATTATTTGAACAAGTAACCATCCCAGTCACTGATTGCCTAGGTTGTCAATCAAAGTTTACTGGAAACATCCCATTAATATCACAGCATACTGAAGTGTTATTTTTAATGAAACCTTACCTTTTAGATTTTTGACTTGAAGACAAAAACTGTCTCATCATGATTTTGTGTTCATACTCCATGGACATTAATACCAATTTTAAATTTCTTTGATTTAAAAAATATTGGTTTTAGATAGTTGCATTAGGTTCAAATTTACAATCACGAACATGACTAACGCCTATCTGATAAACCTATGACAAAGAGTATAATGAGACATAAATTTGAGTGAAAAGAGTGTTACAACGCGGAGATATGATGTGGAGAGACAGGATGCAATGGGAGCCATCTCCCAGATGTAGGAGTTTACTGAGGATGGCCTAGAGGAAATTACTTTCAACGCTAAGATTTGAAGGATGATATGAGTCAAGCATGTGGGAGTCTGTGGGAAGGAAAGGTTTCTGTGAAGGGAAGGGATATAGGAGGGGATTGTAAGTAGGGAGGGAAGAGGAATGTTTTAGACAGTGGAAGTAGTAAGTGAAACAGCCAAATGGAAAAAATGAACATGAAGTTGATAGAAAACAAAAAGTCATTTGGAATGTGAGGTGAGATCTTTAGGAAGAGATAAGGCTGGAAAGGTGGGCAGAGATGGATGGATTGGCCTGATAGATCTTTAGGTTACATATATACAGATAGAATTTGTGATCCTGATTGAATGAACAGTGAGGGAAAGGCACACTTCAACGTGACTCTCAGGTTTGTATCTGAGGATGGAATTTCAGGTATTGACGTAAGAGGAGCAGGCTCCGTGAGGACATAGTCAGGTTTGGACATGTTGAGGGTATATATCTGGGAATAGATGGCACTATTGGCAGTTTTCTTTTTATATAAACAATATGAAACTCAGAAGAGACAAATCTTTTAGAAATGAAGATTTATGAGAAGGGCAATGTTCCTGTGAATTCTGATGGTGTCTCATTCAGAAATGTTTTTCTCAGGGGCATTCAAGCTGGAATAGCCTTTCAAAATCTTGTTTTAATAAACACCAAATCACCAATCATTAAAACTAAGAACTTGCAATATATTGGTGAGATTAAAGTTTATGGCATCCAGTGCACTTGCACATGACCCCTGTTGTAGCTTTCTCTCCTACAGGCTGAAAAATGCACTTTTTCTTTTCTTCTATAGAATACATGGACCCTGAACTAACTAGAGTGAATTCCTTTATTTATTTATTTATGCAACTGAACACTGACCAATGCAATGGAGACCTCAAATACGAAACACTTTTTAAATTTTATGTATTTTAGATTTTTCTGCTTTTTAAAAAAAGTTTATTTATTTATTTTGAGAGAGATGGAGAGAGAAAGCACAAGTGGGGAGGGGCAGAGAGAAAGGGTGACAGAGGATCCAAAGTAGGCTCCGACTGATAGCAGAGAGCCCCATACTCGGCTGGAACCCATGAACCGTGAGGTCATGACCGGAGCCACAACCAAGAGGCAGATAGACGCTCAACGGAACTGAGCCACCCAGATGCCCCCTCTTTTGTTCTACTTTTGAAAAAGGGAAGTTTCTGAGTCTGAGGTGAACAAGAACTCTTTTGTAGTCAACACAACTGGGGATGCCAGAAGGAAGAGGCAAGATGGGGAAGCCCCTAATTTGGTATGTAGCCATTTGGTAGTCTTGGATAGTAAAGAATTATCTCTACGTCCATTGTACCCAAGTACTTCCAGGTATGCAGATAATAATATGTAGAGTAATCAATTAATAATAATATGAGTAGTTCATAGAGGAAAAAATAGAAACTGGTGCCTGCTTTTCCCCTCTTCTTCTTTACTTTTTCCTCATTAAGATGAATCTGTTCTTTTCGAACAGCAAAGGGAGAATTTGGGATTCCTACTTCATAATTTGTCAGGGAAGGCAAAAAATTTGAGTGACTTTGTCTTACGGAAAAGTATCTCAGCATCTGAGCTTTAATCCAAAGTCTTAAGTATTTCAAATGGAAAATCAAAAAGAATGAATAAATTGTGGACAGAACAGAGGCAAAGTGTGGAGTGAAGAGGGTATCAGCCATTTTTTTTTTATTACTGTTTTAAGTGTTTGAAGCAGTTTATTTTTTTTTAACGTTTATTTATTTTTGAGACAGAGAGAAACAGAGCATGAACGGGGGAGGGTCAGAGAGAGAGGGAGACACAGAATCGGAAGCAGGCTCCAGGCTCTGAGCTGTCAGCACAGAGCCCGACGCAGGGCTCGAACTCACGGACCGTGAGATCATGACCTGAGCCAAAGTCGGCCGCTTAACCGACTGAGCCACCCAGGCACCCCATGAAGCAGTTTAATACTTATTTCTTTGGATAGTAAAAAAAAAAAAAAGAAAATCCTAGTTTTCATAGCCATAATTTTTATCTCTAGGGCCTCTGTCATTCCTTGAAAGGACCCAAAGAGAATGCTCTGCTAATAAATATCTGCTATTAACACTCCTTTCCTATTTCAGCAGAAGAGATGTTCCTCAGGTTTCCCAAGGCCAATCTTTATGTGGACTTCAGCACAGGTGCCAGGTGACATGTAGCAACCCATTACAATGAAAAAAAAAAAAATGTAGAAATGTTTCATTGCATAATGAACATCATAAAAAATGCTATTAGTAACAGATTTTGTTTGGGGGGGGGCGAAGCATATCTAGAGTGTAACTAATGGGTGTAATAATGGATTGAACGCAGTCCAACTTTTACTATATGTCACTTAAGTAAGTTAAGGTGACATTTGTTACAAGCTCATACGGTATAGCACAGAACCTAGGGAGTGGATAATAGTATATTTCCGTCACGTCAAAAAAAGGTCCTAGATCTTACAAAATAATGACATTCTTTTAAAACATTCCATTAAAGTCATCTCCTCCCTCTCACTCCCAGGAAATGTTAAGGATTCAATCATATCATCTCTTAGGGATAAACGTTTAAAACTAAAAAAAACTAAGAAGAATGTAACAAAAACTTTAAGACTGGAAAATAGCTTCCAGAAAAGTGGCTCTAATTAATATTCTTGCCCAAACCTGAATGATTGGCTGATTGTAACTCAATCTAACCTCTGGAGTTCTAACCCCCAGAGTCTAATCAAAAGCTCCAAAAAGAAGGTGCGCCTGGGTGGCTCAGTCAGTGAAGCTTCATGAGTTTGAGCCCCAAGAGGGTCTCTCCACTGACAACGCACAGCCAGCTTCGAATCTCTCCCTCTCTTTCTGCTCCTCCCCTGCTTGTGCTCTCTCTAAAAAACTAAAATAAAACAAAACAAAATAAACAAATAAACAAAAACAGAACAGAAAAAAACTCCCAAAAGGAATTGCAAATGTATTTGCTAAGGACATCAAGGGGTTAATTTAAAGGGCTGAAGGGGCCCTGGCTGCTAACTCCAGTAGGAAGAAAGCAAGCTGCTCCTTAGATTGTGGCTGGGTTCCTTATCTTGGTTTTCCTATAACTGCCTTGGGCTGGGCATGGTTTTGTTTATTTACTTATTCATTCTTTTAGGATTTACCTCAGCTTATGTCCTAAAGGGATTTGAGGCAGTTTACAGAATTCAAACAATATGAAACATGAAAATATAAAAAATAAAAACCTGCTTGCATTCCTGGCCCTGCTGCCTCCCATTTCTGCAGTTTCAAGTTTGCCTTGACCCAGGTGTTAGTGCCAATCCAGTTCCTGATCACAGGGAAATAAGGCATTCCTGGATTCTTGAGGGTAAGGTGTGCACAGTCGTCAGAGATAGCCTTGTTAAATTGTTGGAAACTCTGAGCTTCTTTACATTACTTCTTAAAAAGTCAGCCATTTTTTGGACTGAAATTGAATTCCAGCATCTGGGCCTCTGTCTTAATCATTTGCTTATCATATTTGTATTGTCTGGCCATCCAGTTTGTTGTTATATGGGGGTCCTGCTAAGGCATCCTAGCCTGGCATCCTAGCCTTTACACACTAATTTAAGGTTTATCAGCTGGATAAATAAAATACAGAATGCTAGTTACATCAGAATTTCAGATAAGCAGCAAATAGGGTTTTTGTTTTTTAAATAAATGTATCCCAAATATTATGTAGGAAAATCCTCAGACTCTCAATTTCCTCTTCTTTAGAAAGATTGTAGTTGTACATGCTTGGAAACATTGTTGTAAGAATAGAGAGAATGTTTTGCATGAGACATGCACTAAAATAACTATTCATCATTTACCTGAAGTTCAAATTTGACTGGGCATCCTGTATTTTATGTGGAAACTCTATGCTAGTTTCTAAAAGATTTCTCTAGCCTGTCACTTACTTGCCTATATATCCCATGTTGATGGCTATCAGTGCTCAGGCTTTGCAGCCTGTTGAAACGCACTGTTGAAGTGTCCTCTTTCTGGTCCTCACTAATTTTTGTATGTTCATCACATCCCATTTTCTGTGAATGGCTCCCTCTAAACAGCATGTGCTATGTGTGTGTGTGAATTTCCTGTGCTTGCCTGATGCTTTGTGTGTGGCTGATGTTCCCCATAGACACGTGTTCTCATAGACCTCTCCCATCTGGCCTGTTACTCTCACTTTACTGACATTAAGTCCCAGTTTTGTCTGGGGCAGTTCTACTAACAGCAGCAAATAATTAGGTAGCACCTATTTGGTTCCAGGGCTTCGGTGAGAGTCCACAAATACAAAGAGGAACAGGTCATGTGCCAGCTTCAGAAACCTTTGAGTCAGGCAAAGGAATAGATATTAGAAGTCATAATAATATTAATAACTACTTTTTTGGATGTACTACAGTCCAGAAACATTATCTGTCTTAATTGTTGTAGCAAGTCAGCCAATCATGCGTCTCATCTCTTTTAAGCAAGAGAAAACTGAGATTCTGAGGATAATCAACTTTCCTAAATAAACACTTTCTCAGTGGTAAAACTGGAATGGGAATCTAGATTTCTGACTTCAGGTATAGTATACATTGCATTGGCCCAGTCTCAGCTAAATCCATTACCACTGCATAGCATTTATTTTTTTTATGTCTGGTATACCTCCCAGAGGAGGGGAGACAGAACTGGTGAGATGTTATATGAAATTATGCCTTTGTCATTTTTTCTGTGACATTGATGACAATATTGAGAAGGTTCTCACTCATTAGGATTTCTAAATTTCTTCCTAACTTGTATGGAGTGAAATCAAGCAAGCATGATTGATAACCATGCTCTTAGAAGAGAAGCCTTTTTATGTGGATGTGGTGATCAGAGCAGAAAACAGATAGGCCTTTCCTGTTCCTCCATGCTCCCCTCACTTCTATGGATGACTTCTCATAGTCACTGAGTCACAGCCTTGTTGGCCTTTCTACTGTAGAAATAGGGAACCAAGAAAATTACTCCATCTTTCTGGTCTTAAACACCCCATCTTCTGCTTTGTTTCCAAAGCCATCTTAAGGATGATGTATAGAAAGAGGGGTCACATTCCACTTGTGGTTTCTGGGATGATCAGAGGACTTTGCATCTCAAGGCTCATTCTTTGTGGCTTACAGTAATGGTGGTAATGGAGGTATTTAATGGCATATGACTACTGACTTCTTATCATTCATGAACATTAGTCTACATAAGTTTAATGAGTGCCATAGTGGGGTAAGAGCTGTTCCACTTTCCTTCCTCTGCAGGCAGCTCCACATGGCTTCCTCAGCCCCAGACTCTGCATGAGGCCTCTGCTTAGCCACCGACAGCTCTCCTTGATTCTCCTAGTTCCTTGGTTTCCCAATTCCACCTTCCCAGAGAGGGTGTTGGTTATCTCAGACCTGACACAACATTGAATTTTGGTCTTTTGTGGATGGGCTGCCCTGGAATTAAGTCCCCAAATTTGGTCTTAGGAACTCAGCCGAGAAAGCCCAAGGTTTGGGCACAAATAGTATAGTCCCTGAGAAGGCTAATATTTCAGTAACATCACACTGCCAATTTTATGTTTTTATTTAAAATGCATTTTTTTTTAGTAAATAAACACACAGGGAACAAATAGCATAAATGAGGACATCTGTTTAAACACCACAACTTGTTGGCATTTTATTGTATGTTTAGACATTTAACTTCAGAATCTGAAAATAAGAGAATGTTCAGTATGGAAACATTGCTTTTTAAATAATTTTAAAATTATATTTCCTTCTTTCTCTTTCATATATTTATGTCAAGACTAGCTTAATATAATATCTTTTGAACCAATATTTTTCTCAACAAAGAGGTGTTGTCAAAAGAGAAAAATGGCAGGTAATTGATTCAATAAATATTTCCACTGATTACCTTGAAACTATAAGCCACTCTCCTTTTGAAAATTAATCAAGGATAGTTGTCCACAGTAGTGATAATCCACAATTCAAGTGCTGATATGATACCTTCCTTATACTCATTTATTTTTTAGGGCTGAAAGCACTGAGGGGAATAAAAAGGAAGAGAATTATTTAAGCACAAATTGCATGAGTCTACAGATAGTGTTCGCATCCATTAAAGATTATTCACCATAAATATTAAAAAACTTTCTGAGGCTAGGAGGTAGCCATGGCAATGAAGAGAATACTAGAGGCTCAAGTTTTGAGTCCAAGAAGCAGGCATCACAAAGTAGAAATTTTAACGGAACACGAAAATACATCCTTTGGCTATTGGTGTCCTACTTGTCCCTGCTGCTGCTGCGCATCAACTCCATCAGTGGACGGCCACTGTATTATCGCTAAGCACAAGGAGCCTTCTGTGACATTCTCATGCACATGATAGTTGGGAGAACTAACATTACCAAGGTTACATTAGGACATGTCCAATTATTATGTCCAATTATTACATCCCACTTCAGAGTAACTAGGCTGCCTAGGAGCCTGAGAGAACAACTTTGCTGATTTGACACTAAACATGGAAGCCTTCCAGAAATTAAAATATAAAAGGAAGTTTTATTGTACACAATTGATGGATCTCAAATACCTGCTAAGTTTAAGAGTCAGACAGCTATGTCTAAAATAGTTGAAAGAAGTCTGGCTATCAGCACTTTTAAAGTGATAGAATTGTAAAGAGAATGCAAAATTTCCAAGTTGGCCAGTTTGCTAAACTAAGGTTCTAAAGTTAATTGAAACTTTAAAGTTGATCTGTCCGGGGCACCTGGGTGGCTCAGTCACTTGAGCGTCTGACTTCGGCTCAGGTCATGATCTCACAGCTTATGAGTTCAAGCCCTATGTTGGGCTCTGTGCTGACAGCTCAGAGCCTGGAGCCTGCTTCGGATTCTGTATCTCCCTCTCTCTCTGCCCCTAACCCACTCGCATTCTGTCTCTCTCAAAAATAAATAAACATTAAAAAAAATTTTTTTTAATATTAAAGTTGATCTCTGCCTCCCTCCTTTCTTCCCTCCCTTCTTTCCTTTCTTCTTTGCAAGTTTCTAATTAGTACTGGGAAGAAAATTGTGCTCCATGCATTGATGCAGTCTCTTACTAATTTTATGTCCTGTCTTTTCCTGGCAAGCTTTGCCTCATATAATATCAGATAATTTACCAAGGAGATCTGCCAGTCTCAAAGGGCTTTTCAGGGAACCAATTTTTCTTCAGTACAAATTTCTAGTTGGTGGGCTTTGGAATTGGACAGTGAAAATCCACTAAGGAACAGAATCTATGTTAATGTGGAGGTGTGGTTGAGAGCTCCTCACTAAGTTTTGGGTCCTATCACTGGCAATTTGTGGAAAGTACATGCTCATTTAAGCTTATGGTATGTTCTTTTAGGAAGATCTTTTAAGCAAGCACTGAGGCATGGAAAAATGATAGCATATTATATTCACAAAAGAGTATAGAAACCATTTACTCTAATTCTGCATTCAAGACATGAATTCCTCAGAAAGATCATTAAATATTAATATATACAACTCTAAATATCTTACTGAACTCTCTTAGATGGTCAATATTTTATCTTGACAGAAAACAACAAAACTAATTTATTAACAAAATTCTCACATTTAAATTACAGAGCATAATCAAGAGGATGTTTATAAATATTATAGGTATAACAACATTTTTTTATTTCCTCTTTTCACTTGTAAGAATTAACAAATCCTTCATCAATTTATCCTGATCTCTTTTAGGATACTTTTAGAAAATATTGTGCTTTCTTTTTTTTTTATTTAAAATTATTTTTAATGTTTATTTATTTTTGAGAGAGAGAGAGAGAGAGAGAGAGAGCATGAACAGGGGAGGGGCAGAGAGAGAGGGAGACAGAATCCAAAGCAGGTTCCGGGCTCTGAGCTGTCAGCACAGAGCCTGCCGTGGGGCTCAGACTCAAGAACTGTGAGATCATGACCTGAGCCAAAGTTGGACGCTTAACCGACTGATCCACCCAGGTGCCCCAAAATAATGTACTTTCTAATAGTTTAGAAAATACTGTTTTTTTTCCTTTTAATAATATAATTATTACTAATATTATTTGTTTTGTGTGTGTTTTACAATTTCAGGATACATTCTCAACATATTCTCATTATAGAAAGAAATAATTTTAAAAATCAGGATGGTATAATGTTAAATGTATTCTATATCTATCTTGGCTTTGCATTTACTCATTGTGTAACATTTGGCAAGTTATTTAACCTCCCTACACTTCGTCTATAAAGTGTAGAAAATATTACCCGCCTAATAGCATTAATGTGAGAATTAATTCATGTATACCGATTAGAACAGTGCTCAGGGTGTATTAAACTCTCCCTAATCTAAATAGTATCTTCTCCATTTAATTCATCCAGTGACAAAGGCCAATCTGGGGTCAGCTGATCTCTTTTATGATTACAAGCTGATATTTGATGATGATGATAATGATGATGATGATGATGATGTTAATACCTCTGACTTCTGTTTGAATAGAACCAATAGATCCTCAAAGCATTCTCACAACTGAGACTTAAATGTTGGAAGAGAGAAAAGAAAACTTCTTAGCCAATGATTTCAATGGATTTGAAGAGGCAGAAGCAATTAATGGATTGAAATGATTAAAAACAGCTGAAAACCTTAGGCAACACTACATTGCTGACTAATAATCATAGCAATGGTACAAAATCTATATATTGGATAAGTGGGTGGGTCAGGGAATACATTGTAGAGGTTATACATGGGAATAATCATAACAATTAAGTAAGAAGGTACCCAGTTATAGGAAGAGAATGGGGCAAGGGTATGCTAAGCAGAGGGAAACCTATCAGAAAATCAGGGCAAGAGAAAAGATGGACCTTTCTGCAAACTTAGAGTACTTTGTGAGGTAAGTATTCCTTTGGGGAAGATGTTGAACTTGGAAAAGAAAATGAATAGATGTCAAATCATGAAGGGTCCAGTATAACCTAGTGAAAATCTTAGATTTTGTCTTAAAAAGAGTAAGTGGCTATTAAATGATTTAAAATAAGGAGTTCCTCATCAGGTTTGCCTTTTAAGAATATCACTATGAAGGAAGTTTGGGATATGTAAGACTAGAGACAGACCCAGTTACAGAATAATTACAAGAATGCAGGTAATAAATGAAAAAGGCTTGAACCACACCTGCTGGCCGACTGAATGCTGAGAACAATAAAGGTTTATACTCTAGAAATAATTGTATTTATTTATATTTAAAGTTTTTCTTCATTTATTTTGAGAGACAGAGAGCACGAGTGTGCATGAGTGAGTGGCGGGTGGAGGGGCCGAGAGAAAGAGAGGGAGAGAGAGAATCCCAAGCATGCTCAGCACTGTCAGCATGGAGTCCTACTTGGGGCTTGAACTCACAAACTATGAGATTATGACCTGAGCAGAAATCAAGAGTCCGATGCTTAAATGACTGAGCCACCCAGGGACCCCCTAAAAATCATTTTAAATTAATACATATATGGGCTGATGAAGTGAACATGATTTCAAATTAATATTAAGACTTAATATTTAGAGGTTTGCTCAACTTACAGTATTTAAAAATAAACAGTAAAAAAGTCATGTTGGAAAAGTGCACATCTAGAGAGGAAGTCATTCCTCACTGGGGCAAACCTGGTGGAAAGGCCATTATGTTTTCAAACTGGGTTTTGCCCTTACACCAAATAGTTTTCTGTCGAATTGCCATTTCCCATTAAAATTGTTGTGGGTCTTTTCTAGCCTGTGTTTGCAAACTTAAAGAAGGACTCATATGCTGGCTGTACATGCACTTGAAGGGTTAACAAAGCCACATTTTGAAGACTCCTAGTGCCTTTGGAGATATCTTGGCCAGAATGCTTGCTTGTCAAGTGCTTCTCCAGATTATGTATGGCCACAACAACCACTAAAATGTGAGAGAACAACCAGCGGGGTTGAGAGAACAATCCCATACGGGGTTCAGAATTGCTGGCCCCGGAACCATAGATGCTGAAACTCCGATGTTTGCCAAACCAAAATTGAGATGGATGCAGTCATAGTCTTTACAGGCTTGTTCCTGAGACCTGACAGCTTTCAGAGCCTCCAGTCTGCACAGGCTGGAGAGAGGAACATGAAGGACTGACGAGAAAAGACGAAGAGCTTTGGTGTCAATAACTTCTTACAGTTCCCAGAACTGTAAATTCACAGGAAGCACATCACAGAATGATTCCCTCTCACCACTAATTTGTGATTCTAATAGTTCAACAAAGTTATTTGTCACACTATTTAGAGGGAATTTACAGATATTTTGTGAGCATAATCCCTTTGGAATACCATTTTTTTCTTTTTCTTTTTAATGTTTTATTTTTATTTTTGAGAGAGACAGAGACAGAATGCAAGTGGGTTGGGACAGAGAGAGAGGGAGACACAGAATCTGAAACAGGCTCCAGGCTCTGAGCTTTCAGCACAGAGCCCAATGCAGGGCTCGAACCATGATATCATGACCTGAGCTGAAGTTGGATGCTCAACCGACTGAGACACCCAGGCACCCCATGGAATACCATTTTCTTAGTGAAGAACTCATTGTGATAACCTTGCTAAGGCCATGTACACACGTTTATAGACACACGTGAAACTTTTCAGCAGCCATTTTGATGCCCTTGTCCTCTTAGAAAATTTGTGAGGTTTTTCTTCTTAAAAGTTGTCCTTGCGGTTTTATTAAAGAAAAAAAAAATGAAGGAAAATATTATAGACCCAGATTTGCTGGAATTTCCTTTTTGGACAGATTGGCCAGAGAGGAAAACTTCAGAGACTGATTTTTTTTTTTTTTTTCCCCTGGGACTAAGAAGGGCAAATTCTAGAATATGAGAAAAATTTCAAAATTAATTATTAAACAATAAACATGTTATTAGGCAATATATACAAGAGGAAGAGAAGACATTCTGATCTATTACATAATCCAGTATCTTAAAATCTATATTGAAAATTTAGATTTAGAAGATTTCTAGTTATTAAGTGTTTATTGCATGTCAGACTTGGTGGATACATACATAATTTATTTTACCCAGTTGCCCATTTCCATATTTTTCTGTTCTTTTTTTAAATATTTCATTTGTTTTTGAGAGAGAGAGAGAGAGAGAGAGAATGAGCAAGGGAAGGGCGGCAGAGAAAGAGGGAGCCACAGAATCTGAAGCAAGCTCCAGGCTCTGAGGTGTCAGTGCAGAGCCCAATGTGGGGCTTGAACTCATGAGCTGTGAGATCATGACCTGAGCCAAAGTCAGACACTTAACCAAATGAGCCACCTAGGGGCCCCACCCATTTCCATATTTTTGATGAAGAAACACAGTCAGAGAGACTAAACAAATAACCCATAGCTGCACAGCTACAAATATGAAGACTAGGATTCAACACCAGGTCCATCAAATGCTTTGATATATTTATGGAAAATGTATTCAGTAATGTCTATTGGAGCACATAATAATATAAGACACTGGGGGTCTTCAGTGGTTTAAAAAGAGACAGAGATAACACACAGTTGTGTTTGGTACTGATCCTGCCTTTGGATCTAAAGATATTTTGTCAGGTTTTAAGTGTCATTAACAAAACTTAAAATGGTCAGATAAAAAGGTCCAGATATTCAGGAGGGGGAAATGTGACATTGGAATAGGTGGCAATTGAACTCTCCCCTAAAATAGAGTGAGCTTATGAAAATATGAATTTCCAAAGAAGGATTCTTTATTTTATTTTTTAAATTTTTTTATTTATTTTTGAGACAGAGACACAGAGCATGTGCAGGAGAGGGGCAGAGAGAGAGGGAGACACAATATCCGAAGCACGTTCCAGGCTCTGAGCTGTCAGCACAGAGCCTGACGCGGGGCTTGAACTCACAAACTGTGAGATCATGACCTGAGCGGAAGTCGGACGCTTAACCAACTGAGCCACCTAGGCGCCCCACGCAAGGAAGTATTCTTTAGGTAGAAAGATGAGACGTATTCAAAATTTCACATCTGAGAAATAGTATGGCAAGGGGTAAATGAAATTAGTTAGATTTTACCAAGGAGAAAGTGCTTGGTGAACAGAAATGAGGTATGAAACTGGTAGGACTAGATTGTGGAGGGCCTTCAGAGTCAAGGAAAGAAGTCTAGATTTTCTTGTCTGGCCACTGAGGCATTGAAGATTTAGGAGTGATACAGTCACTCTTCTGTTAAGCAGCAAGAGGGAGAAATGTTCTAACGTGAGCTAGGAAGCCATTATCCAGGCATGCTGTAACAAAAGCTTGATCTAAATGAACAATGGAGTGATGTTGACAGACAGCAGAGCTATTGCAGTTGTACAATTGACATGACTAGACAATTGAATCGCAGGTAAAAAAAATAGTATATAAAGGTGATTTCAGGATACACGTCTAGATATGATTAAGGTAGGGCCTTCGTATTGCAAAGAGCATCATTCATATCACACAATTCGATAACATGGAAAGAGGAACAGATTTGAAATGGAAGATCACGTGATAACCCCACAGTGTAGGATCATATTATATTTACATCTTACATTTAGACTTGGTTGAGACCTTTATTGGTGGAATCATCTAAAATACATTACAAAATGTGTAGCAATTTGCTTTATTTGTAATTACTAAAACAGTGACTCATTCTATGGACAGTATTCAAATGGTTGAGAGACAGATTGAGAGAGGTAAATTTATGCATGGAAAAACTTGAAAGAAAAGGAACTCATGGTTGGGTAGACATTTCTGAACATGCCTCATAGGGTTTATGCGAGGATCGTTTGATACAATATGTAAGAGTACTTTGTAAACTCTTAATAAAATGGTATATTTGTTCAACAAGTATTTATTGAGTAATCTTATGGGTTGACTCTTATGCAGGGTGCTAAAACTAAAAAATGAGTAAGAAATGGTCCTTCACATATTACATTCATTTTTCCTACATTTTCCCAACAGCCTTACTGTTTGGTGACTATCTTCACACTATGGCAGTATTAATTATAATATTGCTTTATTTGATGAGAATACTATGAGGCCAGCACATCTATGATGTATTTTTAAACCTTTCTATTAAAAGTGTCACAATCAGACATGGAAAGATAAGCATTTGGATGAAGACTGTCTGGAGTTTAATCATACTTTCTTGGTGTATGGTCTTGGGCAAATTGCTTATCAGTTCTAATTCTCAGTTCCGTTCTATGTAAAATGGAGATTAGCACACTTATTTCAAAAGCGTTTGTAAAAATAATTGAAATAAAATAATAATCTACATAAGGCAGTCAGCCTACTGTCACACACAACCAATTAATACATATTAGCCATGCTAGATATTTGATTCACTAACAGAGCTGTCATTCCTCTTCTGTCCTCTTTTCCCTCTCTTCCTCCTCACTCATCTTCTTGCCTCTTCTCCATACTTCAGAAGCTTGAGGTCTATGCCAACCGGAAAGTGGGGTGGCTACCAGCCTAACGTCACAAGATTATCTTGATCTGTCCAGGCAAGAGCTTCCCTGCCAACTGCATTACTTCCCCCGCTATAACCATTTCAAGGCCACAGCTTACTGGGCATCTGAAAATGAAAGGTATAAAGTTGGAAACACACTCATTCACCAAAATGATGGTTCTGAAATGATTGGAGTAGTGGTCTGAGCAGTGCGTGCATGGGTGTGTTTGGCGGTGGATGGCGAGGTATTATAGGCGTTCACACATGGGAACTGATCAAATGAAATTTATATGATCTATAAATGTTTTCTTTTGAAACAACTTTTAGGTATTATATTCTTTAATTCCTTTTCAAATCAAACTGTGTGCAAAATTCCCATCTATACAATAGAATTTTAAGGGCCCCTTTTGAATGGACACTTCAGCTTGCCTCAAAGGAATACACTTTGGAAAGCCTTTGATATGGGACATATATTCTTTTCCTTATGTTTCAGAGAATGGAGTGCAGAGCAAGAGAGGATGCCCTTCAATTTGATAGAAAGGCACTATGTGAACCTCCGTTAGACTCTAAAAAGTAAACCAAGAACCGTGTCAACCTGTTCTCTGTTTTACATCCATGTGGGAAAGTCTACAAACATTCATGTGGACAGTAAGTGGGGGTCAAGTGAAATCGGCACACCCTGCTGTTGGCAAGAGCTCAGTATAGCAGATGTTCCTTTGTTCAAAGATGAGCAAACAGGAAAAAAAAAATCAACATGAGGTCTATAAAAATTCTGCACCATAAGGTACATACAGGAGAGTATTACCCTGAAAAAGAATTGGAAGAAAAGCTTACTTCTAAAAACTACTTTCTAAAACAAACAGAAAAGTAGTCTGCCATGTTCACTGTAAGATATAAGAAAATGTGGTTATTGCTTAAATAAAAATAGTAATGATAATTATAATAATAACAGTGTAGCTAACACTTGTGTAGTATTTCCTATGTACCAGTGACTTTACATAAAATACTTTATATGGGTAAAGGGGATTAATGGTACACTTATCGTGATGAGCCCTGAATAATGTATAGAATTGTTGAATCATTATATGCCCACCTGAAACTAATATAACAGTGTACATTAATTATACTTCAATAAAAAGTATGCTAACAAAACAAAAACAAAAAATACTTTATATATGTATATGAAGATATCATTAATCTAAAGCTTGATCATTTTTTGAAAAATGAGAACACTTCTAATCAGGGCTCAGATAGGGCATTACCAGGCCCCACAATCCCCCTCGGCTTCCCTTTCTGTCACCACCTAACTCTACCTCTACCCTCACCAAAATAAGGCATTACTTTCCAACAGTATAAATTGATTTCACCTGTTTTTGCTTAGCTATCATCTTTATGAAATGCATGTCTACATTTTTTGCTATTTTTTTTTCCTATTGGGTTATATGTTTTATGGATTTGAACGATTCATTTAAACATACCAGATACAAGTTTTTTTTGTTTGATATATGTATTTTGGGTATCTTTTCACACTCTGTGAGTTGCCTTTTCATTCTCTTCCTGTCTACTGTTGATGAACCTGGTTTCTAAATCTTGGTATACTTGATTTGCCTTTTTGTTTTTTGGTTGCACTGCGTGTGTGTTTAAAAACTAAGTAATCAAGATGTCCTCTTGTGTGTTCTTTTATTTATTTTTAATTTTTAAAGTTTATTTATTTATTCTGAGAGAGAGAGAAAGAGATAGAGGGAGAGGCAGGGAGAGAGGGAGAGAGAGAATCCAAGCAGACTCCACTCTGTCAGTGCAGACCCTGATGCAGGGCTTAACCCATGAACCATGAGACCATGACATGAGCCAAAATCAAGAGTCAGCCACTTAACCCACTGAGCCACCCAGGTGCCCCTTATGTGTTCTCTTAAAAGCTTTATTGCTTTACCTTTTACATTTAGAATGATATGTTTGGAATTGTTTTGTGTTTGTGGTGTTAGATGTGTACAAATCAGGCTATGTTTTGCCCCCCGCCCCGCTTCCATATGGTTATCCAACTAGCCTAGTCAAAATTTATGCACATGACTTTACTATTGTATTTGTAATAAGCCAGCTGATAATATATTTATAAATCTGTTTCTGGACTTTATATCATTCCATTGGCTAATATGTCTATGTATTGTTTGAACTACTTCACAGGTGTTAAGAAGCTTAATCCTTGCAAGAACACAATAAATAGGTGCCATTTAGTATCCATACATTATAGTTGAGGAAACTGGGGCATTGAGATGTTGTTACTCTACAAAAGTCATATTGCTTAGTCAATGGCAAATCCTTTACAAAAGCTCCGATAAATTAAAAAAAAAAAAAAAAAGGAAAAGAAAAAAACAAAAGCAGAGATATGGGTTGAGGTGAAAAGAGAATGTATTTGAGAAATATATTGAGGAAACTGGGGCATCGAGATGTTGTTACTCTGCAAAAGTCATATTGCTTAGTCAATGGCAAATCCTTTACAAAAGCTCTGATAAATTAAAAAAAAAAAAAGAAAAAAAAAGCAGAGATATGGGTTGAGGTGAAAAGGGAATATACTTGAGAAATATATTGAAGAAACTGGGGCATTGAGATGTTGTTACTCTACAAAAGTCATATTGCTTAGTCAATGGCAAATCCTTTACAAAAGCTCTGATAAATTTAAAAAAAAAAGAAAAGAAAAAAAACAAAAGCAGAGATATGGGTTGAGGTGAAAAGGGAATATATTTGAGAAATGACTTCAAGGAAACCAAAAGTCAAGGGTAAAGTAATTTACACACTATGAGCTGTGAAGAATGCAATTAACAGGGCAGAAAACTCAATGTTTCTTCAAGTGTTCATGAATCTATATTATTTTGCTATCTCAAGGTGTACTTTATCTCTATCTTTTGAAATTACAACTCATCCTCAGGTATCATTTCCATAGAGGAATGAGAATGGTCCATATCACCCCCCTCTACACAGAGGTCAAATAAGATAATAAATACCAAAAGACAACTGTAGATATTATCTGCAAGATAAGTTTTAATGGATTTAGAATAGAGGCTGAAGCTAGATTTCTAATTTTTCGGAGTTTATGGAAAATGAGGAAATGGAGACATGTCAGAATACCTTGCTATGACTAGCATGAGGGAGACTGTAGCGTTTAGATGTAGAGGCAGATTGAAAAAGACTATATTCTTTTATTATTTTGTGTTGTTTGTTCCTAAATAGTTGGAGAGGAAAGACACTAACACAGAAAAGATGAAGCTATAGGGGATATATATGTCTGCAAATTCTATCTGGCTACTTTATGTGTTTGTGCCATCTGGGCAATATAGAAACAAACTAAGCCACAGGTCACTTAAATTTTCTGCATTTAAAAGAGACAAACTTTAATGAGAAAAAGAAAACAGAAATTAGTTTCTGAATTATTTAGAAATATCACAGGAGATGAAAACTGCTTAGTAGTTTCCACTGTGTAGATAATGCATCATGATCAATAAATAAATGCTAACCTTACCTTAAGAGCAAATATAGGAATGTATTATTAAAGAGGAATAAAATTGGTTGGCTTCATTATTCCTGCAAATTTAATGGTAAGTGTATGGCTTAGAAGCCATACTTAAATTTTAATACAGCCCATTCTAATTGGGCCAAAGACGAATCAAAAAGAAATTTTATATGTAGTTGCTCTTCAGAGACTTTATTACTTTTAATCAGGGAAGTTTCTCTTGTTTTGAACACTGAAAACTTTAGTCATGCTTTAGCTCCACAAAGAATTTGGCCTTTCTAAAGTTTCCCTATGGAAAAGTATATTTCAATCCAGCTCACCTAATGTTAGAGGAAAAGATAATATTCACCTTTACTATTTATTTTGAAACGATTAATTTGAATTTTGAAATATTATGTTCAGAATATCATAATGGATACTTGAGTATTTATTATTAAGATTAAGCAAACTAACATACATAGGCTTAGCTCTGCCTTGCTTAGTATTTTTCTCCTTCAGAAATAAATAATTGCAGATATTACAAAGCCCCATCCCTATTTCTCTTCTCTCCCTCCCAGAAATAACCACTCTCTTGAAGTTTGATATTTGTGTGTCTTACTCCCAAATATTAAAAAATAATTTGGGGGACACCTTTGTGGCTTAGTCAGTTGAGAGTCTGACTTCAGCTCCAGTCATTATCTCATGGTTTGTGAGTTCAAGCCCTGCCTCATCTGGCTCACTGCTGTTCGGCTGTCAGCTCAGAGCCAGCTTCCAGTCCTCTGTTCACTTCTCTCTGCCCCTCCCCCACTTGCGCTTTCCCAAAAATAAATAAATATAAAAAAAATTTTTGGGCCAATAATTGTAAATTCATATAACAAAATATATTGTTTTGCATTTTATTTGAATGGTTGCATACCATATACAAATCTGCGAACTTTTTTTCTTCCTATATTATATATATATTTTAGCTTTACTTGTGTGAATATATGTAGACAGTTATCTATGAAAATATTCCATTATTTGAATAAAATATATCAATTACCTTAATGAATTTGTTTCAACTTTTTCACCATTATAAATAGTTAACAGTGACCCACCTTGACCGTATAAACTTGTTTTCCTATCCTAGAGTATCTCTTGATTATAAAAAATAGGAAATTGATTACCAATGTGGTTGTAACAACTTACGCTTCTACCAGAAATACATAAGCTATCCTGTTTGCGCACATCCTTGGAAACACTTTAGTGCTCTCAGATGCTAATGTTTGCCAATATGATAGTTTAGAAATGCCAAAATGAAAAATAATGGTTGGTAAGTAACAGAATTTTAGCTACAGAGAAGTTTTGATGGTTACCAGAGGAGAGGTGGGTGGGGGGATGGGTTAAATAAGTGATGGGGATTAAAAAATGCACTTGTGATGAGCACAGGGGGATGCATGGAAGTGTTGGATCACTATATTGTACACCTGAAACTAATATAACACTAGATGATAACTAACTGGAATTAAAATAAAAACTTTTTAAAAAATGCTGATTGGTTTGCATTTCTCTGGTTACTAGTATAACTAAGCATCTTTTCACAGCTTTATGGGCCCCTTGTTTTTATTTTTTTTCTGTGGATTTCATGTTGATAGGCTTTTTCATTTTTATCTTCTGAATTGTTCGATTTGTCTCTATTGGTCATTGTTGTTTTAAGAATTAAAATAGCAGCATTATCATATATTATAGATGTCCATATTTCTTTGTTTATTGAGATGCAAATATCTCTTTCCAGTTTCTAGCATGCTTTAATGTTCATTTAACATATCTTTTGCACTAAAGAAATTTATATTTCAATGTAACAAACTTTATAATTTTTCTGTATCTTTTTACTTTGTGTCCTATTTAAAAATCCTTATTAGACAAATGTCACCGTAGTTCTCATGATTGTCTAATTTTACATCTTTGATTTTTAACACTGTTTAAGTGTTTTAGCATACCTAATGTAAACAAAGAATCTCTTCCTGCTATAGGATATGCAATTGTCCCAATGCCATTATACCCCACCTATTATGGTACAACATCTCTTTTCTTTATGTTTTATTCCTCATAAAAATGCCACATAAGAATATTTGAGTACCTACTATCTACAGTATGCAGTGCTAAGTGGTAAGAGGAGGGAATAAATATGAACAGTACATGACTGAGGGTCTGCATTTATAAAACTTTCTGGGGCTGGTATGATTTGGGTGGGATACTAGAAGATGTGGTGATAGAAAAGTGAATTTTCAGTTTCTATTCTAAAATTTTCTTGTATCATTAAGAAGTCCTCATGGACAGAGTTTTAAACAGCCTCAGAGTCATTATTCATAAATAATATTTTCGAAAATGTGTTTTTACAAAGCTTATTTTCAAGTAATCAATTGGTTAGAATATTTGCAATTTGAGCACTTGTACAATATCCAATATATTTGGAAATTCTTCAGCCTCACTTTCATGCCTTTAATTTCTAGGCATGACCCCTTTTCCAAGATGTTTTTCCATTGTTTGGTGGGTATTTCTGATGTCTCATCACTGCCTTAGTTCAAACATGACACTTTAATTCTGCATTTTATTTCTTCTGACCAACAAGCCATTTCTCAACGATTTTACATTTTTTTGTTTTTTTTTCTTGTTTGCTTGTTTGTTTTTGCTGTTGTTGGTTTGTTTCCATTTCATTTTATTTCATTGTTTTCATCGTGATGACTGCACTACTCTTTAACTCCATCCCCTGTCCCCACCTACCGCCCCCCCCCCCCCCGCCTTCCCTCTGGTAGCCATCAGTTTGTTCTCAACAGTTCATCTTTTTTTTTTTAATTTTTTAAACATTTATTTATTTACTTTGAGAGAGAAAGACAGAGACAGAGAGACAGAGACAGGACACATGGGGGAGAGGCAGAGAGAGGGAGACAGAGGATACGAAGCAGACTGGGTGCTGTGAGCACAGAGCCCAACATGGGGCTTAAACCCAAGAACCGTGAGATTATGACCTGAGCTGAAACCAAGGGTTGGCTGCTTAACCAACCAAACCATCCAGGCACCCCCATCTTATTTTTTTTCTGAAGTAGATTTCACCATTTCCCTTTTCAACCAGTTTCAAATTCTTGAATAAAAATCCTAGCAATTAGCCTCTTGCTCATCTTCCAAAGTCAGATATACCACATCTTGTTAAATCTACTGTCACATGTCCTGCATGCACTGATTTCTTCCCATGGCTGTCTGGGGATTGCTGCAATAGTCCTCAAAATTCATCTTCCCTCTGTAGTCTTATTCTCCTCTAATGCTTCCTGTTATCACTGCCAAGTAATATTTTAAAAATGTTTGTTTAATCAATCAAATATAATGCTTTAAAAAATTAAATGCTTACCAACTGTCCTTACCAACTAAGGATGAACTCAAACTTTGTAGCAGGTTTTCAGTGAGCTGGAAAACCTAGACATTATTGAACTTTTCCACCAGATGTTATTTGACTACAGAAATTTTCTGCTTCAGATAAGTTTGTTTATTCTCATTGTATTTGTTTGTTTATTTCATTGTTTATTTATACCATGAACCTATTAATGCTGTTCTATTCACCAGCTTCTCCAAATATACTATGCTAAAGTTATTTTAAAACATTTTAAAATAGTGCGTGTTTTATAATGTTTTATCTGTATTTTGGAGTAAATTGATAACCACTTTTGTATTTATAGCACTTATGTTTTATTAAAAAAAATTTTTTCATGTTTGTTTATTTTTGAGAGAGAGACAGAGTGTGAATGGGGGAGGGGCAGAGAGAGAGGGAGACAAAGAATCTGAAGCGGACTCCAGGCTCTGAGCTGTCAGCACAGAGCCTGACATGATGCTGGAACCCAGAAACTGCTAGATCTTGACCTGAGCCAAAGTTGACTGAACCACCCAGGCGCCCCCATATTTATGGTCTTTCTGGCACAAGATACACATTCTTCTCTTTCTAGTGTTTTATTCATTTTCTTCTCTTTATTTTTAAAAGTGTTTTATAACTTATGAACATTGAAATACATTATGAACTGAATGTTTGTGCATCCCCCAAATTTATATGTTGAAATTCTAATCCCTGAGGTGGTGGTATAGAAGGTGAGTCTTTTAAGAGGAGATTAGTTCACTAGGGAGGAGCCCTCATGAAGGGGATTAGTGCCCTTGTAAAAGTGGCCTAAGAAACCTTCCTAGTCCTTTAAACCAGGTGAAGATACAACCAGAAGATTGACCTGAAAGAGCCTCACCCCACTCTCTGAAATCCTGATCTCAGGCTTCCAGCCTCCAGGCCTGTGATCATTTTATTATAGCAGTCCAAACACCAAGACATGTGTCCACAGAGATTGGCTAGCAAAACAAATCCTAAAATAATAAAAAGAATAATACACGTAGAACATGTAGGCATACCACTCAAATATACAGCACTTTTTTTTTTCTATTTAGAGATCAACAGTATAATTCACTCTATTAATAGAATAAAGAGGAAAAATTATGTAATCATCTCAATCATTACGGAACTGGCACCTGGCAAAATTCAACATTGCATTATGATCCAACTTTCAGAAAAAAGAAGAGAGAAAAATTTCTGCGCTTTAGTAAAGGGCATCTATGAAAAACATTGAGCTAATGTCATACACAGTAGTGAAATCTTCATGCTTTCCTTTAGAATCTGGAACAAGACAAGGATTACTGCTTTCATCATTCTATTCAGCATTTTACTGACTTTCCAGGTAGTACAATAAGAAAAGAAAAGATAAAAGACATAATGATTGGAAAGGAAAACGTAAAAGTGTATTTATTCACAGAAAACAACGTTGTAGATTAAAAATATCATGAATAATTTACAAAAAAGAAACTAGAATCAACAAATGAAGTCTGCAGTATCACAGTTAAAAATCAATGTACAAAAAAAAAAATCAATGTACAAAAATACATTGTGTTTCTAGTACTATCAATGAACAAATGGAAAAGGATTTAAAATAAAGACAAAACAAGACCATTTACAGTAGTACCCAAATACTAAATACTTAAAGGTAAGAAAATATTTTCAAGATCTCTATACTGAATTATTTCATTTTATGTGTTTTTAAAAACAGGCAAAATTAATTTCTATGCATGTTTTCCTTTCATTGAAATGCTGATGTTTAGGAACTTTGTCACCATATTTTTACAATATTTTGAATCCATTTTTAAAATAAATCCTGTCAAGGAATGATTTAGATATTGCTAGGCAAGTCTAGAATGGACCTATTTTTAAGGTCCACTATCTTTATTTCCATTTCTATCTCTATCTAAATCTACTATATATATATATATATATATATATATATATATATATATGTATATACACACACACACACACACACACACACACAATCTATTTTCATTTGCTAAATGACTAAATCAAACAATCCTAAAATATATTTGCTCTGTTGTAATTATTGGTGTCATGAAGTATCTATTTTAAATAGCTAGAGTTTCTCTAAGTAATTAAACAGCATGATATTATTTATTATCAGTGTGGACTCAACCATTAAAAACTACAATTCCAAACTCACATTCTAATAGAACTAGTTTTTATGCTCCTCATTTTTATTATATTTAAATTACATTCAAAAAATAATCAACCAACTGTTATAAACTGCATGCTGATTATAATAGTCTATTTTAAATCCTCGGTGTATAGTCTAATTGTGTTTTGTGACTATATGATTAATTAACATACGAGGCATGTTTTGTAATTTCTTTAGTTTATATAAGTATTTCAGAAATTGAGGCAAAATCAAATATTTTACCTCAAATGATTGCTTAATATCTCTCTCTGATTTTAATAACTTGAGTTCAGAGGTCAAAGACAATACAAGTAAATCTTTACAGACAACTGATATTCTTGACAACATTTTATGTTTCTTTGACCTTGCCTTTGGCAATTTATATACCTGTTCATCTAACAGTTTTATCAGCAATATCATCTGCCCTTCACTAGGGTGTTGACATTCTTGCCCACATTCTGAATTTTATCATTACCAGCAGCAATTGCCTATCTTCCAAAGTCATGAATTAACCACCCCCTTGCCCTGCCAACCACATTTTCTGATTCTTACATCTTACTTACTCAAAGAGATGCTCAATTGAGACTCCACTTTTAAGACCACACTGGAGTCCACGGTGATGGAGTGGAGGTAAATCCATGATGTTATGGGCTAATGGAGACTGAATGGGGTCAGGGGAGGACACACGCAGAGCAGAGCAGCAGCCCAGCAAAGCTCTAGTGGGGTAAGGAGGGCATTTCTATGAGGAGGCCACCCTGTACACTCAGTACAGGGTGTTGAAGCCTAGGCAGGGTATATGAGGGGAATCTCAATGAGATGAGGACAATGTGCATACAGGGTGTAGCAAAAGTCCTATGTAGGTACTGGAGCCAAGCAATATAAAAGATTAATATTCACTCTAGTTTTCTCCATTACCTATTTGTCTCTCTCTTCTCTGGAAGTAACAAGTTTCTTCAAGATATGTACATATTTCACCAATTTCCTGGTGTGAAATCAAGCTCCCATAGTGAGCAAAGGAAAGAAGGGGGTTTATAAAAGATTGAGAAAATGGAGGAAACTAGAATGATTAATTGAGGTCTTATGTTGTAGATATTGACACCAGTTCATAGCTTCACAGTAATGAAATTATACAGCTTGAATATCAATGTCTTTACATTTCATTTATCATGACATGAGCCACGACAGGTGAAATGAACATTATATGTAGGCAGAGCCCAAAATCTTACTTGGAAGTCCTATGTATTGACATACAGGAATAAAGAGTGTACACACAAGATTCATGGTGATCCAGAGGCAGGATGACAAAGCCTGGGATAGGATGGAGTGAGGAGAGCATGCAGACAGGGTATGGAGAGACTCAGTAAAGTATTGGAGCTGAGCAGACCTTTAATTATAATATTAAGCAATCTTACCAAGTGCAAAGTTATTTTTAACAGCTTTTTAGAGACATACCATTGCATGTCTTTACCACTGTAAAATGTATAGTTTAATGGATTTCTGGTATGTTCACAGAATTGGGGAACTGGCACAACTATCTAATTCTAGAATATTTTCCTCACCCCAAAAAGAAACTCTCTACCCACTAGCACTCACTCCCATCCTTGCTTCCTCCTGACCAGCAGTCCTAGGCTACCACTAATCTGTTTTATGTCTCTGTGTGTTTGCCTATTGTAGGCATGTCAAAAGATACAGGAGACTACTTGGAAGGATTCCCATTGACCACATTTTGGACAACTTGAATATCAAAATAAATAACAGTAGTAACGGATTTTAAGCTATTGACAGGGCTGGTTACATTTACTGCAGTGCCTAGTATAAAATGAAAATTCAAGGGCTCTTGCTCTCAAGGCTGGTAAAAAGTGCCATTAAAGGTGTTAAAATATAAAGCTCTTTCCACGTAAGTATTTTATTACTTATAAACATAATAAGAATAATGTTTCTAACTTTTAGCATTGTAACAACACAGACTTACCAATTCTAAGAAAATATTATTTTGCCATCATAATTTCACTTACTATAATAAATAATATGGCTTTATTAAGGTACTTTCTTGATCATAAGAGTTTTCTGAGTCACTTTTCTGCAAATAAATTTATTTGTAAAAATTTAGATTTTTAGCCATTTCATTTTTCTGTCAATATTATTGAAGGCAATATCACTTACTCTTGGCAAATACAACATTGCAAATAATTTTTGATCATTTTTCATTTTGAGAAAGATCAAGATTTTTTGTTGATGCAATGTTAATAGTCTGCTAAAAATATTTCAAAGTTTACATATTTATTTTGAAACAGGGAGAGAAAAAGCAGAGGAGGGGAATAGAGAGAGGGAGAGAGAATCCCAAGCAGGCTCTCTTGAAGAGCCAAGACAGGGCTCGATCCCACCAACCATGAAATCATCACTTGAGCCCAAAATCTAGAGTCAGACACCTAACCCACTGAGCAATCCAGGTGCCCAGCTAAGAGTATTTTATAAGCTGTGAAAACATTGGAAAAATTTCTGATACATTAGTTAGAAATATAACTTTTAATACATCTAGATTCCTAAAGGAATAAATTTTCTAAAAACATTTAACTTTCTATCCAGATTAACTTTGTGCAAGTCTGTCTTTGATTTAATTTTTTTGTTTTTTATTTTTAATTTAAAAAATTTTAAATGTTTATTTATTCATTTTGAGAGAGAGAGAGAGAGAGAGAGAGAGAGAGAGAGAGAGAGGATGCCTGCACAAGCAGGGAAGAGGCAGAGAGAGAGGGAGAGAGAAAATCCCAAGCAGGCTCTGTGCTGTCAGTGCAGAGCTCAACTTGGGGCTCGTATTCACAAATCATGAGATCATGACCTGAGCCAAGTCATGAGATCATGACTCTGAGCCACAAGAGTCAGATGCTTAACCAATTGGGCCACACAGATGCCCCTGAATTTAACTTTAAATCAAACACATCAAACTTTATACAAACACATTCTCATGTTTCCTCTAGCATTTCCTGTAATTTGTAAAGATCATGAGAAACCAAAACTGGCTTTGTGATTTGTACTTAATTCAAAGATCCTGTTTATACCATGCATCTTCAATTACAAGAAAAATTAATTTAAAAATTATTTTCCCCATTAATTACTGATTCATCCAAGTTTCATATGATTTTTTTATTGAATGGAATAATTTTATTTATTTATTTATTTATTTATTTAATAATATTTTATAAACAAATAGTTATTTATTTTCCAAGTTTTTATTTAAATTCTAGTTAGTTAACATATAGAATAATACTAGTGTCAGGAGTAGAATTTAGTGATGACTGTGATGGTTTTAAATCTAATTTCTATTTCTAAGACTATAGTTATCTGCTCTGCTGTGTTGTGGCAGTTTTCAAAAGCAAAGATTCTAAACCCTGAAGAATTCTAATAACTCCCTCTTACGCTTATTGCAATGTTCACGTTTATGGTTTTATTTTGTATAATTTACTGATAAAGTTTACTGCCCAAATTTCTAATATGATGTGTGATATATTTTTAAAAAAATTGACTATTGCTGCCAAACTAGATGGGCTTTACTTTCATACTGTTTATTTTTTTCCAGTTATAAAGATAATCTATTATCATGGAAAGCATGGAGCATACAAAAAAAAAATCACAAAGAAAAGACATTTTCACAATTTTTTTTTCCCATATAGAACCACTGCTAACTTTTTCAGTGGATCCTATTAGGTGAAATTTCATATTTTACTTGGTATTTATATCCTGTGCATTTTCTCACATCATTAGGTATTGTCTGAAAGCATGTCTTTAATAACTGTACAATATGCCATTAAGTGGTTTTGCATCATTTATAGTCACTTCATTTTGGTTTCTTATATCATTTTGCATAATGTGGGAAAAGAAAGCTCTTCTAATTCAAGTTTTTGAGTATCACTTCATCCATTTATTTATTACTCTATAGCCCCAAATTCTTTTCTTCAGTGGTTATAGTAGGCAGAATTCTAAGATGCCCCAGAAGATTTCCATCCCATGATACACATGTCCTCCCCTTGAATTTGAGTAGGACCAATCAATATGATAGGATATCATTAATTAGTTGACTTTGAGTTAATCAATGGGAGATTACCCCAATCAGCCTGACCTTAAAAAAAGGCAAAACATGAGATGTGCTCTCCCACAGGTCTAGGAAATGAAAACTGCCATATTTGGAAAGGAGATGGCATGTGTTGAGGAACTCAGAAGGGCCTCTAGTTACCCAAAGTGGTTCCTAGATAAGAGCTACAAAGAAAATAACCACAAGGAAATGAATTCTGCCAACAACCCTTGAGCTTGGAAGATGATGTTGATAAGAATGTGTCCCCAGGCACTATCTTGATTCCAGGCTGGTATGACACTGAGCAGATATCTCAGCTAACCCACACCCAGAGTTCTGACTGATGGGAATTGTGAGGTAATAAATTTTTGTTCTTTTAAGCAAAGGCTCTGGTAATTTGTTATGCAACTCTATAAAATGAATACAGGTTTTAAAACTGTTAATTAAAACTGTCGGTAAATATGTTTAATGGAAGTTCAGATGGATTACATTTTCTTTCTGGGACACGAGCCTGTGGGGGCTCTTGCGTGGCTCAGTCGGTTAAGCCTTAGACTCTGGACAGCTCAGGTCATGATCTCACTGTTCCGTTGAGTGAGTTTGAGCCCCAACTAGGCCCTGTGCTGGCAGTGTGGAGCCTGCTTGGGATTCTATCTCTCTCCCTCTCTCCCTGCCACTCCCAAGCTCTGTCTCTTTATTTTTCAGAGTAAATAAATAAAATTAAAACAAACAAACAATAGCCTGTTTTGAACCATCCTGCAGAATCGGGTGTGGTCACATGTACCTCTCATTAACTATATTGGCACAATATAAAACCTTTTTTCTCTGAAGGTAATGAACACAATTCTACTATAGTTAGAGAAAAATCTTCACTTTTACTGTTTAATACTCTTTATTCCTATACTTTTGTTTCCAACTAAATATCAAATCTATTTTTTTGATTCCTAGTAAAAGGTAAAATGATATTCAGCTATAACAGAAATGATCCAATATACTTATAGTGAAGGCTTAAAAAGCTAGGAAAAAATAAAAAGGTCATGCTCATAAAGGCTTTCTAGAAATCCTGGTTTCTTCTTACTTCAGCTGATTTGTCTTACCTCTTATTCAACTGATTTATGATGCCTGATTATCTGGCTTCCTTTGTAAGATATTCTCATTTTAATGACCCTTCTAAAAGATATTCTTCTTCTATAATGGTGGCTTTAACCTTTATTTTTAGTCTTTTGGCCTATATAGTTTTAATTAGTTCCAGCCAAGAGCATCTTATTGGCATCGAATATGAACAATTGGGGAGGGAGGTGAGGAAAACTTTACTTTCCACTATTTTAAAGTTAATACCTATTGATATTAATAACTTCTAACAAAATTCTAAAAAAATTTCTTTCATCTCTAGTCTACTATATTAGTTGTTTTTTCTCAGACCTGATTATCCATTTCCCAAAATCTTCAGTGGTAAGTAAAATTCTAGAGACTTCAGTGATAAATGTTTGTCATGTTTTCACTTCCATCGTGGCTTATATTGCAAATTATGTTAATCTCTAGGAGTATCTTATTTTTTAGTTGCTCTCATGAGCATAGATACTTTTTAGATTAGTTTTTTTTCACTGCATTCAACTTCCCTTCACTTCTTTTCATGGTTTGATAGCTCATTTCTTTTCATTGCTAAATAGTATTCTATTTTCTGAGTGTACCATTGTTTATTTACTAATTCATGGTTGATTTATCTCTTTTGGTTGGACATTTTGGTTGCTTCCACATTTTGGCAATTATGAATAAAACTTCTATAAATGTCTGTGTGCATTTCTGTGTAGATATAAATTTTCAATTCCTTTGGGTAAATACCAAGAAGTACAGTTGCTAGATTGTGTGGTAAGAGTATGTGTAGTTTTGCGAGAAACCATCAAACTGTCTTCAAAGTGGCTGTACCACTTTGCATTCCCACCAGCAATAAATGGGAACTCTTGTTACTTCATATTCTCACTAGCATTTGGTGTTGTCAGTGTTTCAGATTTTCGCCACTTTTAGGTGTGCAGTGGTATCTCGTTTTAATTTGCATTTTCCTGAGGTCATAGGATGTGAAACATCCTTTCATATGCTTGGTTGCCATCTGTATATCTTCCTTGGTGAGATGACTATTAAGGCCTTTGGCTTATGTATTAATTGAGTTGTTTGTGTTCTTATTGAGTTTTACAAGTTTTTTTGTATATTATGGGTAACAGTCCTTCAATGGATGTGTCTTTTGCAAATACTTTATCCCAGTCTGTGGCTTGTCTCTCATTCTCTTGACAGTGACTTTCTCAGAATGAAATTTTTAATGTTGATAAAGTCCAGCTTATCCATTATTTCTTTCATGAATTGTGACTTTAGCATTGCATTTAAAAAGTGGCTGCCACACCCTAGGTCATCTAGATTTTCTAAAAAAAGCAAAAGTAGACAGTAAGATCAATGGTTGCTGGGGACTAAGTGGGAGGGAAGGATGAATAGGTGGAGAGTAGAGGATTTTTAGGGCAGTTAAACTATTTATATCATATTATGATGGTGATGTAAACCATTATATAGTTGTCCAAATCCACAGAATGTATAACACCAGGAGTAAAATCTAATGTAAGCTATGAACTCTGGGTGTTAATGGTATGTCAATGTAGGTACAGCAATTGTAAAAAATATACCACTCAGGTGGAGGATGCTGATTATGCAAGAAGCTATGCATGTATGGGGGCAGGAAGTATATGGGAAATCTCTTACCTCTTCTCAATTTTGCTGTGAACCTGAAACTACTCTAAAAAATAAAGTATATTAAAAATTATAAAATCATTTGTCATTAACACTTTGTACTCTAAACCTATGTGATATATCATAACAAATATCTTTTCCGATATATACAACAAATCTTATCTTAATATTAATTTTTATGCTTTGTTCATATTTGAATAGATCAAACACATTCATCAAGCATTCTTCCTCTGATAATTTTTTTTGATGTTTATTTATTTTTGAGAGAGAGAGAGAGAGAGAGAGAGAATGGGGGAGGGGCTGAGGAGGAGGAGACAGAATTCAAAGCAGGCTCTAGGCTCTGAGCTGTCAACACAGAACCTGACACGGGGGCTTGAGCTCACGAACTGCAAGATCATGGCCTGAGCCAAAGTCGGATGCTCCAGTGACTCAGCCACCATGGTCCCTCTCTTCCTGTGATATATTGGAGATAATTACGATATAATCTAGTTCTTTCCTTAATGCTATGCTACAAGATCACTTTTTACCAATTTTCCACAGTACTTATCGCTTTATTTTTTCCTATCTAAATCTTTCAGATACTGTTTAGCATAACAATTATTAATTTTCATATGAAATTAAATCTCTCTACACTTCTCAAAAGAAATTTGTTGTGGGTGTGTTTACTAACATAAAACTCCGCAAGGGAAGTGAATAGAATTATTTATATATACACACATGCATGTACAACTGATTACAAGTTTTGAAAAACGGCAAAACTGAGTAATGTCTGTAACCTAGTTGACATTAAACCAAATACCAATGTCGGTTTCCTAGTCTTTTTTTTTTTTTTTAAAGTTTATTTACTTATTTTGAGAGAGAGAGGTAGGGAGGGGCAGAGAGAGAGAGAGCATCCTAAGCAGGCTCTGCCTTGTTAGCACAGTCATGTGGAGACACATGACTCCATCCCAGGAACTGTGAGACTTTAACTGGAGCTGAGATCAAAAGTCAGGCGCTTAACTGATTGAGCCACCCAGGTGCCCCAGTTTCCTAGCTCTGATATTGTATTACTTATATGTTGTCAAAGCGGGAATCTGAGTGAAGCGTACAAAGGTATCTTTGTATTATTTTTTCAAATTCCTTTGAATGTATAATTACCTCACAATAAAAAGTAAATAAATAGTTTAAGCATATAAGACATGCTCAATATTGGAATAAATACAACACTGTTAGTCTATTTTCTTAGTGAGAAGATAAATTTAAAAATTCTACCTTCAGCAAAGAATACGTGTTCATTCATGGTTTCATTCATTTTAACTACAAACTTTAAATATACGTATATGGGTGTAAACTTTCAAAGCCATAGAAATTGACTTTTTTAAATACAGGGAGATTTTGAGATGAAAAGTATTGTAAAAGCAAAGTAATGTTTACAAACATATCCTCTTTCCATTAAAACTACATAGGGCTTTAATTAAATATAATGCTAGCAAAATTAATCAATAAGCTAATCAACTGACAGGAATACACTGAAATTTACTCTTTCTTTTGTATTTATCTAGTAGAAACCGTGTTTTAATTAGCTAACAAGATGCTTCTTATCAATGTTTAAAAAGAATAATAATAATATATTAATACCTCACTACATAAAGAGACCTTCTGAGTTCCTAGATTACTGATTATATAGTTTATGGTTGAACATTAATGAGCCATCTTTTTTCTTAATGTCCAAGTTTCTCCCTAGTTAGAAGTCCTGTTCTCAAGGAGACATATTTATTCTTTCGGGTCATCAGCGTGCCATTTAGCACATCATTAGTTTAATAGAGAAAGTCTGCTCTGGTGTACCAAATGCTATCCCAGAGGCCAAAAGTTGTTTAATCTAACAAATTTAACGGTAGTCTGGAATCTTGAGAAAATGATGCTGAATTCAGAAGTGAGTCAGCCAAAATTTGTGTTAAAACTTTCATTGGGAATAAAACCAGGAAGGGTCTCAAAGGAAATCTATCACTGCTTATAGTTCATGGGTCTTGGAAGAGACTAGTAGCCTAATATGGAATAGAAGTGTGACGTTGGGAGGGGGAACTGACAACTTTTCGGGGACAGTATAGTATAATGTTAGAGCATATGCTCTTTCAATGTATCACCTAATCAGAAAGCTCAGCTGTGTATATTTGGAGTGATATTAGTGAGAGTATTTACTTTTTTTTCATAGTTATTTTAAAGATTAAATTCTACCTTATTACATGATTCTGCTATTCTTGCTACCTTGCTCTTTACTTACTTTCTTCTGTGCTATACACAGGGTCTTCATTATGTTCTTTTATAATTTCCAAATTTTTTAACTATTAATATTTAATATTAGCAGTTGATCTACTCATGCAACAAATAATGAATATCTATTATTTTTTAAACACACTATTTTACAATAGGTACACAGCAATCAATTGAACACAGCTGCTTTCTTCAAATAAACTGTTTCAACTGGAAAGTCAGTAATATTAAAGTATGAGTATTTATTGTATGGTAATCCCAGGGCTAAACATTTTTTTAACGTTTATTTTTGAGAAAGAAAGAGAGAGACAGAACATGAGACTGGGAGGGGCAGAATGAGAGGGAGACACAGAATCCAAAGCAGGCTCCAGGCTCTGAGCTTGTCAGCACAGAGCCCAAGGCGGGACTTGAACCCACAAACTGTGAGATCATGACCTGAACTGAAGTCCAGTGCTTAACTGACTGAGCCACCCAGGTGCCCATAAATACTTTTTTTCTTACCTTAATTAATTTTTATCATATTTCTACTTTGTGTGCATTGATACCCAACGATCAAATTAAACCAGGAAAAAAGCAGTAAAATAGTTATGTTTCATGATGCCTGCAACAGTAAGGAGATGGCTCCCTTGTGAAACCATGAAGTGTCTTAGTAAGAAGGTATTTGAAGGAGGACATTTTATTTTGTATTTAATGTTTATTTTGTGATTATTTATTTTGATAGAGAGAGAGAGACAGAAGGAGAGTGGAGGAGGGACAGAGAGGGAGAGGGAGAGAGAAAATCTCAAGCAGACTCTGGGTTGTCAGCACAGAGCCTGATGCAAGACTCATTCCTGAACTGTGAGATCATGACTTGAGCCTAAATCAAGAGTCAGAGGCTTAACTGACTGAGCCACCCAGGTGCCCTTGAAGGAGGGCATTTTAAAATTTGGTCTTGTGTAAGATGATTTTAGGAAAGGATCAAAGAATTGAGGGTTACTCTGGATTGGTACTGTTGAGAAGGAAGACAATTCTATGATTATCTTACAAAAAAACTTGTTGAGGAAACTGGAATAATGGCAGGAGGCCAAAGTTCCAATTGGTAAAGAAGTAGAAGTAACTCAAGTTATCCAGGAAAAGCATGTTTGATGATTCCTACAGTTTGCACAGCAGGATTATTTTTAATCTATTCTCAGGCATGATTAAGGATTGGTCCAGTACTGGACTCTCTTCATGGCTGTCAAAAAAGATACCTTATCTGAGCCTAGTGATCCGTGAGAATGATTAGGTTCATTAGAATTACACCAGGACCGGGGCACCTGGGTGGCTTAGTCGGTTGAGCGGCCGACTTCGGCTCAGGTCATGATCTCGAGGTCCGTGAGTTCAAGCCCCGCGTCGGACTCTATGCTGACAGCTCAGAGCCTGGAGCCTGTTTCAGATTCTGTGTCTCCTTCTCTCTGACCCTCTCCCGCTCATGCTCTGTCTCTCTCTGTCTCAAAAATAAATAAACTTAAAAAAAAAAAGGTACACCAAGACCTGCTTTCTCATTCTCAGTGTGCTAGTAATATCCTAATAGTTTTAAGTTAGGAAGCTAAGGCCTAAAGAAGTAACTGAAATATAACTCTTCAAGCAATAGGATGAAGTGCATATTGGTTTTCATGTGTGGAAGATATCAAATTTTAAAATAATTATAGATATCCAGAAAAGTTATAAATTTGTTATACTAGACTTATAAAATGGTATATATATCTAGAACTTCAAAATGCATGAGACAATAACTGATAGATTTCAAAGAAGAAATAGAAAAATTCAGTTATATTTGGAGGTTTTGATTATTTTTCTACCAGTAACTGACAGGTCACACAGGGAAAGAAAATAGTAAGTACATAAATATCCTAAACTGCAATATCAATGAACTTCATCTACTTTACATTTATAAAACACTCCAACCAACTACAACAAAATACACATTCTTTCAAGAACATATGAAACATATACTAAAGCAGACCCTAAGCAGGGCCAAAACCAAACCTTCACAATTGTAGTATGATCTGAAATATTAGATAGAGATATAGACTAATAAGTACAGAAATATATGTTACAGAAATATATGTATACAGGGGTTTCATATATATATATATATATATATATATATATATATGTATATAAGAGACAAAACTAGGAATTATATATAATATATAAATAAGCATAAAGCAATATATGCATAGCATATATATAAAGCATATATATTATATATATAATATACATATTTAATATGTATATATTTTTTCTAGCTTTGTCTATTGAATGGGACATGAAACGACACCCCATTCGCTATAATCACATCTAGTAGCCAGATCTTGGTTTCTAATATTATCCTTCGGGGGGGGGGGGGAACAGTCTTGATTCTAGGACTGGGGGAGAAGAAATATAAAATAAACCTGGATCAATTTATACTACCTTTTTGTAAGGGCAAAGCAAACAAGAGAACAGATGATATCATGTCAAAAGGACATAGGGGCCAGCATGAAAGAGCTTCTACTGGATTAAGCAGCAACAACTTGAATAAACAAACAAAGTGTTGCCTTATAAACGAAAGAATGAAATAAATGCCAGTGAGTCCACGTGATATAAATGATTAAGTAAATAAACAAAAGGGTGAAAGCACAAATCTTCCTGACGGAACAATTCTAATTAATTATCACTGCTAGTAAAACCCATTGGTGAATGCTAACATTAGTGTACAAAAATTTAAGGAAACACAAGGATTTGCAGACTTTCAAAGTATCTTCTCCCAAATATGTATTAATTACTATAATAGATTTAATATATACCTACAAATTCCTCAAGACTCCTTGAAGAGGTAGAGCTTAATTATCCTTCTCTTGAGTATGAGCTGCCTTAGTGATTTGTTTCTAATGAATGGAGTATAGCATGAGAAAAAAAAAAATTTACATTGGAGAAACTTGACAGTTCCTTAATCAAAAGATCAAAATCTTATCAGTAATTAGTCATGCTGGTAATATGTACTCTCTGATATATGAGAAAGATATCCTTGTTTTTTAAGTTTATTTATGTATTCTGAGAGACACAGAGACAGAAAGAGAGAGAGAGACAGACAGAGAGAGAGAGAGAGAAACTCCAAGCAGGCTCCACACTGTCAGCACACAGCCACACACAAGGCTGGATCTCACTAACAGTGAGATCATGGCCTGGGCCAAAACCAAGAGCTGGATGCTTAACCCACTCAGGAACTCTGAGAAAGATACTCTTCCTAAAAGTTTATAATCCCCATCTAATAATGAAACGTACTATAAACCCAAATTGAGGGACTACATACTTGATGAGTATTTTGCTAAGTATTAATGGTTAGACTATTTTTGAAGGTGAATCTATTTGGTCTTGTCTCATGTAATTTTTCTGTGGATTGAAACTTTGTAATCAATTTAGAGTTCTTTAGACACATTTTCACAAAGCAGTTTGGGTCTCACTGACACTCCCAGTGTCATATTAGAATGTACACCCCCAAAACACTTAGCACTATTCCTAAAGCAAAGTCTGGTAAAACATCCATGTTGAACCATCTCATTTTATTTCTGATGATGCTTTTTAAAAAAATTTTATCTTTTATTTTAATCGTGACATAATTAGTGTACAGTATCGTGTCATTTTAGGTGTGCAGTATAGTGATTCCTTTTTGATCCTCCAGGAAATGGCCTGATTGACCAGTTCTTTAATTTGACCAACCTGGGAGCTCCAATCATGCTTTCTTCAGGCAAGTGGCCAAGAGGGCGTTTTTGTCTCATTATATTCTTTCTGCCCCACCTTGGACTACTTAACAATGGATTCTCAAGATATATCTAGTTTTTTATATATGTGGTAGTATCTGTCAACTAAGAAAATTCAATAGAGTTGGGACCCTGAGGTCTTTTTGAACAGACGTTTTAATGTGAAGTTTCTGAGTGACAAGTTGTAACTCCACAGTGTTGTGCGGATGACAACACGCTCCGCTAGCCAGTGGTGACAGCACTGACATGTTTTGTTTCGTTTTGTTTTTAGAAAGGCCTCTGAGATGTCTTTTCATAATTCTAAAGGGCTTTGAGTGCCTTCCAATACTGGCTAAGCTGCTAGAAGGACCACTCACTTTTTTGCCTTTCCTGCCTTTGCTGCCAACGTGGAAGCTTAGTTTCTGAAGGAGCACCAACATATATGACTAAAAACCTCTCGCACTTAGGGAGTCGCTAGTAAATTTAACTCCGAGGGAAAGACCACACTGGTTGCTCTGGTGGTCTGGGTGGAGTGCCATTTGGTAGCATTTCAGAGGTCAGTGTGCAGAATCAGAGTGCATCTAAGTTAGCCATTCCTAGAAAACTTGAGATGGGGAAAGTTCAAGAAGGGAGTGTCTAATGAGGTTACTCTAGTGTAGTCTGGTCTACTCGAGGTGTCTAGTGTGATTACTCTTAGGAGAAGACACCAAGAGAGGATGTCCTTCTACCCCCTCTTGCTGGGAGCAGACTTTGGGATAGCAGAGGCTGTTACCTATACCAGTAATGCAGCAGAAAAGAGGGGAATGAATGTTTATTGATACCACAAGAATCAATAGAAGCCCAGAGATTTGCAAGGGAATGCAAGATTGGGCAGAAAATAAACCATATCTTCAAAGACTTATCAGACATTCAGGTGAAATTGGAGCATAAAGAGATTATTATAGTCAAGTGGCTGTCTTTTTTTTTTTTTTTTTTTTTTAAGTAGGCTCCACACCCAGCATAGAGCCCAAAATGTCAAGCAACTACTTTCTTTTTGTTAACATTATTATTGTTATTATTTTATTTTAGAGACAGTGCACAGCAGGAGAGAGGGGCAGAGGGAGAGAGAGAGAATCCTAAGCAGGCTCCATGCTCAGCACAGACCCCAGCATAGGCTCGATCCTGCAACCTTGGGATCATGACCTGAGCCCAAATCAAGAGTCAGACACATCAACTGACCAAGCCACCCAGGAGACCCTAAAGAGATGATTGCAATCTATTTTGTGATATGACAAAGCTAGATCAGGAGTGCTATGGGAGACTAGAAGTAAAGTACACTACCTAACATCCTGGGGAAGTGCTGGGGTTTGCATTAAAGAAGCACTTCTGAATGACTGTCCTGAGAAGGAGGGCAACATGAGCACGAGTTCAGGACTGAAACAGAATGCTGTGTGGATAGAGAACTCTAAGCCATTCTGAGCAGCAGAACCAGGAAGTTTAAGACTGAGAGCAGCAGACAATGATGTTGGAGAGCTGGGCAGTTCTGATCAGGAGAGATGTTTTCTATCATCCAATTTGAACAAATGCTTTACTTAGCATCATATTATCATATAAAACTGATTCATAATTTATTTCAACCCCAAGCATAACTGATTTTTATTATATTTCCTAAGGTCTGATATCACCAGTAAAGGAAGTAAGGAGTTTATTTATAATATAATTCCTTGATCTTATATCTACATTTTTTTCTTATTACCTTCAGCATTTTTCACTATATATGTCAGGAACTAAAGGGAATTAAATAACTGTTGATTTCCTAAAATGAACCTGAAAATGTTTCCCAAATTCAAGTCTACTTGCCCTGCTTATTTGGTACTATTAAACTAACACAATTTTTGTGAGCAGACTGCTTCCTGAAAATAATTTGTCAGTGATGTGCTTAGAAATCTGGATACTTGTGAAATTTTGACACAACTGAGCGCCAAATATGCCAACTTTTCAGTGTATAAAATGTATTGGAATATTATATGTGTCAGTTGATTGCCTTTCTGGAAAAAGATTGAAAATGAAGTGTTAGGAAAAAAGAAGAAAGTGCTTATATCACCACTACACATTTGGCATGCTCACTGTTTTTCTTTTTATTCTTCAAATTTTATGGTTTTCAAAAAGTGGGAAAATGTGAAAAGAATAATCTTTGAGGAATTCAGAGTAATAAATATGCATGAGCATTTTTCCAATTATTGTGGAAATTGCTTTTTGTAATTTATTTCTGATTTTGTATTAAGGTGTTATAATTACCAGATTACATGTGAGTAAGCTGGATCTACATAGATGTTTTCCCCTGTCAGCTGGGAAACATAAAATAAGCATAGTGAGTAGAATATATCCAGTATAATCTGTGGTAAAATACGGTATGCATTAAGTGTAAATAAAATTAATATTCCCCCAAATATAAAACCCATTTATCTTTTGGCTTTTGCAGAACTGAATTTAGTTTGTACTGTACTTCTGTGTTTTCTCATGCGGGGCTTCTTTAGCTCCAAGAAAGAGGGCAAAACAAGTTAGGTTAACTTCAGAAGGGGAATCATTGGAATGAGAAATGGGACCCATTGTCATAAATGGCAGTGAGGCTCTTGGAAAGGCTGACTTCAGGAACTAGCAAGTCATGAGGAACCAAGAATATTGCTCTCTTTTCTCACTCCTTATCTCATTCATGGTCTCCATCATTATCTCTCCCTCTCAATATCTGGAGTAGTAAGATTTCTTTCTCTGTTTCTCTCTTCTGCTTTATTCTTCTGTTTCAGCTATCTGTTTTTCTTTGGACCTGATCCAGCCTTCCTTCTACATGACTTTATAATTCACAGGCTTGATAGAGAAACATCAGATGCCAGCTTCAAATTTCAGGGAGAGACTCTAATTAGCACACCTGAGCAGGACAATTACCCACGGTTCTGGGGCATGGCCATATGGAATTGGAAAGGAGGTTCCTTCAAAAAAATCCGGGGCCCTTGAGAAGGAGGGGTCGGAGTAGGAACAAAATAAATGGAGGAGAAACATTTGTCATTTCTAGTGATGGAATATTTTGTGGGATTCTACATGAAGAAAGTAAGGTTGAAGAGGAATTTTATTTTTGTTGAAGCTGAAAATGTTTTTTTCTCTAGAATTTTCAATGTATATATTTTATAAGCCAGATGAACACCCTGTGATCTCCCAACAGATGAGTTTGCATTATAATATCAGGAATGCCATTGGGCATGATGGAAAGATCAAACCATTTAGGATACTATAGGCCTGTATTTGAATATTGACTTTAATTTACCAGGGTTTGAATATGGAAAATGTTACTTAACCTTCTCTGTGCTTATGCTTCCTAGTTTATAAAAATGAGAGAAATTAAACCTATCTCATAGGATTTATGTATTGATTAAATAAAGTGCTCTACCTCTATTACTACACTAGTAGTACATTTATCAAGTGATACTAAGTGCTCAACTCTCTTAGCTTTGCATATATGGACATATTTAATCCAGTAAGTAATACAATATGGTTATGGGCCTAGCATATGATATCTATTGCATTAATGAAAGCTGTAGTCAGTTATGATTTACCTGTGGTGATTAGTCTGTTTCTAAAATCTGTTTAAAAGAATAGTGAAATTTTGAGAAGAAATGAAATTACTGTAAATCCCTATATACACTTACCTATTAAAATGCATCTATTGTTTGGAGATATGTACTCCCCTAGAGTTAAGATGCTCCTGTTCACCCATCCAGTATGTAGCCAAGTAATTAAAAGATAAAACATCAACCAAAAATATAAAGTATTTAACTTTAAGCAAAAGTGAATATTTTATTAATGAGGAAGAAATGCAGATTTTATTAATGAGGAAGAAATGCAGAATTTTAATAGAGTAGAATAAAATATCATTATATTAAACATAATAGGTGGATATTTTTCACCCTTATGTATTTTGAAAACTATAAAAACAAAAATTCAAATAATCTTTGTATTTTCAGAAAACAATGACACATAAATCTATTAAAAATTGATGTAGGAAACACAAATAAACTTCTGAAACATAGAAGCCTTTTAGTGGAAATTCTCTGATAGAAAAGTAAATTTGATATATCTTCTTCATGGTGGGCTAAATGCATACAATTCATACTGCATGAGATTTGAAGCAATTAAAGTACGGTAGGTCCTATTTGTCACTTATTCATTCCTAAAATGCCATTTACCCTGACTACCTAGGGTGGAGACTGTGATGGATTTTAAGACAAATTATCTTTCTGAGTTAAAGAATGATGCAAGAGGAATGTATTCCTTCCCCACCTGGCACATTTGCATTTTACTAGGGAATGTGGTTGTGTGAGAGCATGGTGACACCAGGAGCAACACTAACAAAACAATGAGCCTGCATACAAAATGACCCATATTAAAGACAGGCAATGGTGGGGTAAGGTTTGGGAAGGGGAGAAGTAAATAAAGGCTTTAGCAGGTCCTTAGGTAGTCAATGGAAGGCTTGAAAATGCTCGAAAGAGCTTTGGTCCATAATCATTGTGTTTAGACATTAAAACAGCCATGAAAAGACTACTGTCTTCTCCTTATGTGAAATGGTTAAATCTTTAAATCTTTTTTGTTCGAACCTTTGTTAGTAACTGTTTTAATCACCATCTCCTCATCCCACTGGTGTGGGAAAGATACCTACCCTAGGTTATGGAGACGGCTGAACATAGGACAGCCAACTCTGGACAGATGAAATCAACAGCAATGAATTAGTCACATAATCACAGACTGGGTAGAGGGACACTGAATGCCATGAAGAGCTAAAAGGGGGTTGCACTTGGGAACAGATACTGGCTGCTCAATCAGGGGCTATTGGTGAACAATCGGGGGCTAATGGTGTCACGCTCTGCAGTACCAAGAGGATGAGGTGCTCCCCTGGTTCACAAGGAAACTGTGACTGGTTTGTTTGAATAATCTATGAACTAAAACCTGCCACACAGGGATGAGCAGAATGTGTATTTGGTGCATTTGGTTAGGCAGTTATTTGGCTAGGGGAATTGCCCAGCTGGATCACAGTGAGGAGAGGAACTTGTGGTAAGGCCATCAAGCTTCATGAAATATCAGACCTTATTTTGAGGTCTTTCTTCTCAGTCACATTTAGTTGTTTACAATGGAAAGTGTCCTAATTGATAAAATACTTGATGAAGGGACTATTTAGTGCTCAGCTTGATTGGGATACATACGAACCTGGCTTTGAAAGTTCCAGCCATGAGTACATCAAGATAGCATTTGATGGAGAAGACACTGGCAGGGATAACCCATATTAGTATTTTTGGCCACCAGTGCCTGGGTGGCTCAGTTGGTTAACTGACCCGCTCTTGGTTTTGGCTCAGGTCATGATCTCATGGTTCATGAATTCAAACCCTGCATCAGGCTCTCTGCTCTCAGCACTAAACCTACTTTGGATCCTCTGTCTCTCTCTCTCTGCCCCTCCCCTGCTTGTGCTCTCTCTCTCTGTCTCTCTCTAAATAAATAAATTAACTTAAAAAAAAAAAGAAATTTCAGAAGATCATCTGTTCAGTTATAAAGATAGGTTAAATAAGCTTAGTTTAAATATTTGGTGAAAAAGGAAACCACTAAGTAGACAAAAAGTCTTTTTTTAAACAAAAATTATACTTTCACCATTTTTATACTCCTGGATGATATCTGTAGTTTGGAAAAATGTGTTTGTAAATATTTGACATATGTAAAACTAAATAAATTTATAGGAAATTGGTTTTTATTTAATTTTTACTAGCTTTATTTGTCCAGAATTCAGATTATATATTATACGCTCTCTTCCGCCACTCTGTTACACAAATTCCTTGAAAATTTAATTATGGAATAATTATGGTAAGCTGTTTGGGGTACATGTTTGCCTATGATTCTCCCCACTGCATCCTTCTAGGATTTCCCATCTGCAGTCTTTCCCCTTATCTTCCAGTTTCTAGTAAAAAACCTAAAAATTGATCCCACATTATGTCAGTGGCTCTGTCTCTACATGTCTACCTGTCTGTATTACCTTCTGACATCATGCACGTATCTAAACTGGAAACCTCACCCAGAAACTAAAACTTTGCCTGCCTTTGATAATACTGAGAGCACTGACTTGCACTTTTACTCATGTCCCATTGCACAGTCTCAACTGCCACTCAGATCAATACCTCATTCCTATATATACCATGACCATTCCAGGCTTCAATTCTTAATTTTCTGGCTAACTCCTCTTCCCCTTACCCCCACTCCCCATTTTCTTTACAACTGGCTGATAAGACTATGTAATTAGATCAACTGAATTATGGTAGTTTCATCCTGATCCCGTGACCTACGGTGGGCCACAAGGAGACAAGAATACAATGCAGCTGAATTACACACACTGGTTTTAGCTAGCAAATTCTTGAAAAAATACTTTCATTATTAATTTTGCTAAAGAGATTTGACCGAATAATTGGAAAGACATAACTAAGTAAAAAATTATTCATACAATATACACAGTTTAGTGACTTCCAATATCTTGTGTAGGAGTATATTAAATTTCTGCTAATACTTCAAAACTCATTATTTCAAATGGACATGCCGATTTTGAATTTACATGCAAATAGAAAAAAGGAAATGCAAGTAACCATTAATGTTGGTTGGGCAGTCCTACATATAATCAGTTTAAATACATGATTAAAACAAAAAATATTTTGGCTTCAAAAGTCAAATGTCAGGGGCACCTGGTTTGCTATCGGTAGAACGAGTGACTGTGCATCTTGGGGTAGTGAGGTCAAACCCCACGTTGGACGCAGAGCTTACTTTTAAAAAAGTTAAATTTCGAAGCACCTGGGTGGCTCAGTTGGTTGAGCATCTGAATTAGGCTCAGGTCACGATCTCAAGATTTGTGCCTTAGAGCCACACATTGGGCTTGCTGCTGTGAGCAGAGAGCCCACTTCGGATCCTTTGTTTCTCCCTCTCTCTGCCTCTCCCCAGTTCCTGCACTCTCTCTCAAAAATAAACATTAAAAAAAGCCAAATTTCAGCAGATATGTTTAAATTCAGAATGTTGAAATAAGATATACTTATTGTGTTTTATACTATAGTTAAAATTTTGACTTCTGATGAAGGATTTAGGTTTTTTTTTTCTGAGAATTACTCAAAAATATTCTCAAAGATTGAAGTAAAAAAAAAAAACAACATAAAAGTTTTTATTCCCAGGCCATCATATAGAATTATTTATAGATTTTATGTGACATTACTAGTAAATGATTTTAATGTTCCATTAGCAAATGCAAGTAGACCAGTAGATATCGGGCTGATATTTTAAACTGTTTTTGACTTTCAGTCAATATTTCAGACACAGAATATTGGAAGAAACAAGATATCAAAACATTATAGAATATTCCAGTTTTGTGGGGGCCTCGTAGATACGGAAGCAAAGACATTTTGAAAAATAAATTCCTGCCCCCCCCCCCAAAAAAAAAAAAACTTTACAAAATGCAAAGCTGATATAGCAACATGGTGCCTGATTCTCTGCTAAGCATACATATGCTCCTTCTCACTGGGTCACTGTTTGGTCTAGACTTTAGACCAACTGCTAGCACAGACTGTGGGAGGAGAAGGCTGAGAAGCCTGTGGTGCAAGTCAGTCAACTGTGTGCAACTGGGAAAGAATGACTTACTCAGTTCCTAGGATAGTGTTCAATAAATAACAGCGACTTAGTGTAGTTATGTAATTATACAGAATTTGATAAGAAAGTGCCAAAGCATGATCCATTAGGTAGACAGGAAATAAGGAGTCCTAAGACAAGTTAGATGAAAAGGTTCTGACTCTTTGTTAAGTTTATATGTCTGCAAACGGAAAGATTTCAGTATTTTCAGTAGACATATGTGGGGCATTCTATAGGCCAGAAGAGAGAAACTTGCAAGAATTAGAGAGAATATTCCTGCCTACTCTAGCCAGAAAGGCTGGACTTCAGACTCTCGTTTTTAAAGGTACTGGGCTGCGAGCACTGGAGTTAAGAAACAGGACACAACTCTAGTCCGAAGTTTTGAATGAGCACAAGGCATGTGGGTACTATGTTGGGGCTCAAGTTTACCCAAGACTTGTGGGGTCAAGGAGAATTCAGACAAACCCATTTGGGACTCTGGATCCTGAATCTAAAGCTCTCAATCCACATTTCTACTAGAAAGAAGGGCTGACGCTGCAGGCTTTCTTTGTAAATATTCAATCAATCCTCAAGGCAAGGATAAAACAAAAAAGAGAGAGTTTTGGAAGAGATGGTGCCCAGTGTCAGAGTAAGCAGCACAGAGACCAGAAATATGTTCTATCTACTCTAATATTCTAAGTTTGGTGTATACCTCTAAATGCTTTGTGAGTTACTCCAGAACATAATCACTTTTACTATTGTGTATCTTCAAGACGATTTCAAGAATACTTTTTCATAACTTATGTACTTTAATCATTAAACTAGCCTTTGGAGCTAATATTATCACCCTCCTTTAAAAATGAAAATGGGGATGCCTGGGTGGCTCAGTCAGTTAAGCGACCAACTTCGGCTCAGGTCATGATCTCACAGTTTGTGAGTTCAAGCCCCGTGTCTGGCTCTATGCTGACAGCTCAGAGCCTGGGTCTCCCTCTCTCTCTGCCTCTCCCCTGCTCACGCTCTGTCTCTCTCTCTTTCAAAAATAAATAAACATTAAAAAAAATGAAAATGAAGCTTAAATAAAATAAATAACTTAGAGAACTGGTAAAACACAGATGTAGGAAAATAGAATCTTAGTTTCAAACCTCCTGGTCGTGGATAGGTCTATACCACTGGAGTTTCTTAAGACACTACTTCATGTGTTGCTAACATTATTAACATGTTCAGTGGACAGTAAGTTAAATGAATGACCTCCTAATTTTACCATGACTAATAGTCTCTAAAATAACTCATGTGTATTTGCTTTATACTATGTATCTCCTAAAGATATTAGCCTATATGGCATTGGCATGGCATTGGTCTCATGAACACCAAAATAATCTTAATTTTATTTATATGATTTCCCCTTAGGTTTCCATGACCTTACTATTGAATCTAAGGTAATAGTTATAACAGATATATATATAAATAAATACAGGTAGATTTAAAAAGTATATGTATATAGCAAAAGAGAGAGAGAGATGGAGAGACAGAAGCAAAAAGTGATTTAGACATTATCTGAAGATTTTTAAAAGATCAATCAATTTAATTATTAGATGCCCAATTCTTAAAAGTAGTAAACAGAATTCAGGCATGCCTAGCTAGTTAAGCATATTGGCTAAAGCCAAAGGAATCACTAAGAGAAATATTTCATTACTTTTTAATCATTATGCTTTTGTTTCATATATTTTGTCTTGGCTTTGGTTTCTTTTGTTATTACCCAAAGAATAATTTTGAAGAAAAATGTTTTGGTTCAAATGCATGTTTTTATTTAGAGGTATTGTGGTTTTGAGTATTTTCATATCAAATATACTTTAGATTCTGCAATGGTTTCATTCCTCTTGGGCACTTAGCTTGAGATGGAATTCTGATTTATATGGTATGTGTATAGGAAATGGCAGAATTGTTTTCCAAAATGGCTGTATCATTTGGACATCTACCAGCAATGTTTGAGAAATCCAGGAGAAGTCCAAATATTTTCACTAGTTTTTGTTCAGAAATATGAACCCACATTATTGAGTACCATTTGTGGACATCTTTATAATGAAGTGTTAAAAGCACAGCCTGCTAGTGGTGATCTGATTAATGAAGCAATAAAGCCAGCAAAACTCATGTGGCATTTAGATATAGAACATAAATGAATTCAAAAGCAAAACAATTCATTGAAAGAGCATTGAATTAAAAAAAACAACATAGAAGCAAATAAGCACATGTTGCATACATAACACATAAACATACCTGTTTTGCTTGTTTCCAGTAAGTGGCACATCACTTGCTAGGTTGCTAAGGCACACACACACACACACACGCACACAGACACACACACACACACTTTCTTCATTAGTGATTCGTTTTGGAAATATTTAGTGCATCTTCTATATTCTAACGATAAGGAAAACGAATTCATAGGATAAATACACACCTTGTCAATGCAAAGATATTGCTAACATGACAAATCCTTCAGTAGAAGTGGCTTAAACCTGATAGCGGCATGAGGAAATATCTTAAAAAAAACAACTCTGATCCATATGAAATTATGAAGGATTACATTGACAACAATGTTTCTTGGACTTTGAAGTGTTTTTTGGAGTATACTCTGATGGCACTGATGTGATGACTGGAAAACATTCTGGAGTACTTAGCCAGAAAAAAGAGTGTATGCCAGACTGTATGTCAACACACTAGTTTCTTCACTGTAATAGCTTGGCTTAACCAGACACTGTGTTTTGTGATGTATGTTCATGTGTGGAATTAAAGACTGCAAACTGCAGGTGTTATTTTGTGTTGAGGTAAATGGTTATTAAAAGGGATGTTTCTCACAAGAATATTTGATCTATAAAATGAACTCCTTGTGTTTATTCAAGAGCAGGAGTAAATTTAATCTCATATTTTTTAAGATGAGAAACAGACGTCAAGATATTTACGCTGTTTTTAATGATCTTAATATTTCAAAGCAAGGAAGGAAGGCTTTATGAAAATATATAATACTAGAACACAGATTTTCCACACGTTGTCACAAAAAGCTCCATAATTTATTACAACTACCTGTAAACAGGGTGAATACTGATATTGAACATTTGTAAAATTTGTTACTGATCATCTTATGAATTAATGTGTTGAACTTGCTTTTTGGTCAAAAGAGCACTCACTGATGAAACTCATGGATTTAGAATCCATTTCATTCTTTAGAAGATAGTTTGAACTTAAATGTAAATTCAGGGGATAAATTGTTGAAACTTGCTACTTACAAAAGGTTGAAGATAAAGCTTGAGAATATATTATCACTTGCATCATTTGATATGAAAATTAAACATGAATATGAGAAGTTGCTGATATTACACTAAAATCTCTTCTTCCTTTTCTATCAACATATCTCTGTGAGATTCATTTCTCTAGTGGGAGTGTCATTAAAATAGTCACTCAAATAGTTTAGAAATATGTTACCCCTATAAATGCCATGTTATCAATCCAACCTAGATTAAATAAAGCAATAAGCCAAATGATATATGTGTGATATATATGATACATATGTGTAGGTATCAATATCTGAAGTTGTTTTATGCATCAATATCATTTGATGTATCAATATCTAATCAAATGATATTGATGCATAAAACAACTTGAGGTATTGATACATATACATCTTATATGGGAGCTGCCATTTTATTCATAGCTCTCCATTCTCTCTTCTGCTCTCCTCTCCTATTCTTTCTGTTTTTCTTTTTCTTTTCCTTTTTTTTTTCTTATAAGCCTTTGCTGCAGTCCTTAAATTGCCTCAAATATCTCTTGCTTCTCTCCTTGGACACAAAACTCCATTAAGTAGCTTCTTCAGACAATTCCTCTACATGTTTATTTATTTATTTACTATTTATCATAATAAATTTATAAATGTATGATGAAACGAAAACATGCCATGAGTGGAAGAGCAATTTTCAATATTCAGATTGTCAAAGATACCAAATTGCACTACCAGAGAATTCTTATTATCTATAGTGACATAAAGGCATGTGTTAGTTATCTATCACTGTGCAAAAAAAAAAAAAAATTATCATAGATGTAGAGGCTTAAAACAAAACATCCCAATTATCTCTAAGCTTTGTGGCTCAGGAATTTGGCACAGCTTAGCTGGATCCTCTCACTTCAAAGCATCTCACAAGGCTTCATTCAAGGTGTGACCCATGGCTCAGGTCCATCTGAAGCTTCAACTGGGGAAGAATGTGCTTCTGATTCAATACTTTGCAGGTTGTTGAAATGAGGGCCCCATTCTTTGAGGAATGTTGGCTGGAAACATCCTTGGTTCCTTTAGTGTGGGCCACTCCAATGTGGCAGCTTGCTTCATCAAATTCAGCAAGGAAGAGAGTCTGCTAGCAAGATGGAAGTCATGGTCTTATGCAGTTTAAACATGGAAGTAACATCTCATTACCTTTGCTGTATTTCATTCATTAGAAGCAAGTCACTTGGCCAGCCCACACTCAAGGGTATGGGACTGTGCATGTGTGTGAATGACAGGAAGAGAAGATCACTGGGGGCCATCTTTGCTTCTCACAAATCTATCTTTTCATGAAGGCCTGGAAAACTCTAAGGTAGGAGTCAACAGATTATCAAGAAAAAGTTGGTTCTGGAAGAATTATGAGGTTAATGCTTTAAAGATATGCCTAAGAAACAACTTATGCTGTGAGGCTCCTTCCAGTATGCTACATAGACGGAGTTATCTACATTTTTCTATTTTCTCTAAGACTAAAACTGAGTGACTACCTTTTGTTACAATTCAGTAAAATTGAAATGTAGGGATGGGATATGAGTGCTTAGTTTTCCATCTTAAATGAGAGACTTTAGAGATTTTTTTTCCAGTTAAATGTATTTCTTGTGCTTGCAAAAGTCATTGCAAGGAAGCTAAATATCAATTTTAGAATTATTGTCAAATTCATATATTAAGTTTCCTAACAGTATTTTTCTTATATGATAAGAGGATCTCCATTTATGTAAACTTTGTCTTTTACTTTATTCATATATGCACAGATTCCTTGTAATTTTTTATCATAATGTTATCTTTCCACTGCATTTATGAATAAAATTTTCTTCAGTATATTCTCTAGTTAAATACCATTCATCTATAGGTAAGTGATTGACTTTATTCAATGTGATGGTGTTTGGTAATTATAACAATCTTTGAATTCTTTATTTGCTTATAGGTTATTATCAACAAAGACTCATGCTTATTTATCTTCTATTTCTTATTTTATTAATTGGAACTTTAAATTAAAAGTATTATTTGTGACAATTGACATTTTCACTATTATAGGAATGACATCTCAACTTAAATGTAGAATATTCTTCTCATTAAGAATAATTTATTTAGCAAATAATACTTGAAGTCATTTCACTATTGTAAAACAGATAGGTTCAGTGATATTCACATAAGTATTCAGGTAATTCTTAGCCCAGCTAGCTATCTCCCAATAACTCCTGGAATCCTGAAGTTATTTGATAAAATACAGAGGCAAATGGATGTGCCAAGAAATAAGGATCTAGCCTATGAAGTAAACAGTAATAAGATCCATTTCTCAATTGTAACCTATTAATCAGTAGACATTCTTGCCAATTGCTAAATTAAGCTCACATTTTATTTAGAAGCTTTCTGGGGGTCAAATCTGTGATTTCATTAACTTTGGGAAAGAAATATTTAGATCCTTCCGTTGAAGCTGTCATTTTACTAGAATCCTTCTTGTTATGAACTGTTTATAATTTGAAATTATATATATGATTATTTGTATACATGCCTTACCTCCTGTAAGAGATCCTACACTTCTTGCAAACTGAGTCCCAAAGTGAGAAAAAAGTTTTCTGCACACAATTGGTGCTCAATAAAAGTGTTGGAAAGAATAATGAAATGAATGTAATACAATGATTTCAGGTTATTGCACTGATGGCTATTTAAGCCTAGAGTTTCAGTTTAGACCTACATTATGTTTAACCAACCATGTTTTGCCTTCCTTAACTGAGAAAATGCATTAACCTTTCTTCTCATTCCATAAACCTGGTACTTAATAGCACATTTCTGGCTTTGTAAACAGTAGGATTAGATTGTCATTTGAATGAGTTCCAAGTTTTCTTGTGCTAAGTAAGTACGACAACTTTGAATACACTCTTATATTTCTGATTCATTCACACCAGAGTGATGCAACTTGGCAAGTAGTAATTTCTATAGCAATAAACAAAACAAGAATTCAGAAGTCTAAAATGTGCACATTGATGAAAGTGACTCTTTTTTAAATTCCTACAGGTTCATTTTCTCGGTTAGAAAATATATTCCAGGAATTTGGTTTGGCTCTTACAATAAACTTCATTTTGATATCATTAAAACTGAGAAATATTTTGTCATGTATTTCACAGAAAAATGCATGCATGTTTCGTTGTGACTTGGGATAAATATGTTGTAGACATCCTTTGGCCTTTATTCTACTTATAGCATTTTGCCTTTATTCTAATTTGACCTTTATTTAAGGTGTAAATGGAATTTTTATGAATTCCATCTTATATATTTATAACTTTTTATAAATGATTCTTTATCTAGTGGTTGCTTAAATTCTATGTAAAAATATAATCACAGAAATAAATATATTACAAATATAGTACAGTCAAAATGACAAGAATGCTCATACATCAACATATAACCTTATGTTTAAATTGAAGCTATATTTAAATCCAGTAACAGAAGAGCTGTAGACATTTGTACTGGTTAACTTTGGTCAAATTAGTTACTTCCTTTCTAAAGTTTCCAAGGACTCTATGCATGTATTTACTTGTGATGACACTGCACGTTGAAAAACTTTGAAAAGAAAAACTTGTCGGAAACGTTTGGGGCTGAGTGCTTATGAATAAGGTTTGAATATCTGTTAAGTGTAGTACGTTTTAGAAAGCCAACTTACTCATTACTGTGTGTTGATTCATTCGTTAATGTGTATTCATTGAACCCTTCTTGAACTCCAGCCATTTGTGAAGCCTGTGGCGATGTTGTCAACATCTTAAGCAGAATGAGACAGAAGAGTAAAAGGGAGGTGGAGGCAACTGATAGGGCTGACAGTAAGTTTTGAGCTGGATTATGTGACACATATAGCAGGTGACATCCAGCAGGCAGCATGCCCCTGCTGTCAGAAGCTCTGCTTTTGAATCAGGCTGACCATGGATAAATTCCTGAGTTGCCATCTACTGGCCGTGTTGCACAATGACTATTTACTTGATGTCATTGAGATAGAATCAAATGTGGGACTATTTTGTTAAGGGAACTATGTGGAAGAGAAAGTGGTAAGAGAATCTAGGGAAGGCTGGGAGAGTTGTCAGACAGCATGCACGTATGATTCCAAGGAAAGGAGTAGACAGCCTAAGTATCTAAGGAATGTTTAGCTGGGTCCTTGCACCGGCTTAGAGTCAAGTCAGAGGAGTTCTCTGTTTTCCCAGGAAGAAGGCTGCCTTAAGTATCCCTGCCATGTCTAGTCATTGAGAAGGAGACTGTGGGAAGCCTGACCATGATGCACTTCAGATTGCAGCAGTGGGGCCTTTGGTTAATTAGCTGAAGGTCTGCAAGGATAGTTTCCTATGATGACCCCACACTTAGAAGAGGTGTGTTGGATGGATTCAAGTGAGGACCGATTACTCAGGGGCTATTTAGGAGAAGGAAAATGTTCCTACAAATGGCCTCCATTTTACAGATCCCAGAAAGGTATTGTACTCGTTCATTTTAGACTCAGTATTCAATTATTTTCTGTTTGAACCAAAGACAATCCTATTTCCAGTACATCACACGTCATTTCCAAAGACTCCCTTATAGTTTCATAACATGTTGAGGTTTAGGAAAGTATTTATATTATTTATTTTTTCTATTTGAACTTCATAAAATCTATAAAGTTAATGGTAGACAAGAGGAGACTGAGAATCAGTGAGCAGTTTGGGGGGTCATTGGAAGATCTAGCACACCAGAGATTTGCCTTAACTCCAAGCCTGATGGTGTTTCAAGTAGCTAGCTCATTCTTATCTAGTGGATTCAGTACTCCAGAAATGCACAAGACAAAGATCAGGTTTTAAAGATCCTCCAGCTAAAGATTATAATATCACTTGAGCTGGTGATGGGGCAAAGGAGAGAGAAGAGTCAAAGACAGTTTTCAAATCTGTGTGGTTGGCAGGAATAGACCACAAATAAGATAAAAGTAAATAGTTATGCCCCTCAATGGGGTCAATTTGTAAACTCATTATTTATTTAGAGAAGGATTTTGTTGAAGCCTGCAGGAAGTAGTCCTTTTAAGCGCATTTGTTATGGGAGCAAAAATAGAGCAGGTGTGCAGATGAACTCTTCCTAGGATTTCAGAGATTGTTACTTCATGTTTGAAAACCAGGGTAATCAAACAAAATATGTTCCTATTGTTATACAAACGTGTCATTTCAGCACATCTTACATCAGCTTTGGAAACTGTAAAAACAATGTAGCTATTCACAACCTTACCAGACTCTTGTGGGAAATCAATTCTATAGGATACAAATTTAGCTACAAGCTGATACATATTTATTTGCACATGATAAAAATGGCAGAGAAAAAACTCATTTAAAGCTCTTTTACTATGAGTTTCTTTTTACTGGGTGGAAAGAGAACTGTATTTAGGCTATCAAAGGAGTAGACACTATTTAACCATACCAGAGATACTGAAATAGGTCATGGCGCAGGGACTTTATGACTGCTGTCAAGCTGACAAGCACATACAAGGTTTGCAAATAAATGTCATTTTGGTTTCACATTTTCAATTATGGAAAAAACAGTAGGAAAGCTAATTTGGGACATTTTAAACTTTCTTTTGAGGTTTTACAAATATGTTGTCCTCCCTCAATCTGAACTGAATGAATTAAATAATAAAACACATAAACTCACACATTGCTTTTTTCCATGGATGTTCTTGCCAGCTGTTGTGACTTTATTGAGTAATACATTATCAGTGTGATAGTGTATTTGTGATGATGAATCGCACTGTTACATAATTAGAGCAATTGTGTCCTGATGATATATTAGCTCAATAACCCAGTAGCAGGCAGAAGAAAATTATTTTAGAAATTCTGGTTCTACATGATTATTTTTTAAGTACATTGCATATGCCATTTAAATAGGTTGTGTTACAACAACTCAACAAAAAATGTTTTAAGCCAATGCTTCCATTTTACAGTTGGGAATAATTCAGGCATTGTGAAGAAAAAAAAAGGTGGGGGGTTTAGTCCTTGGTTAACCACATTTCTAATTTTTTGAACCTGAATAATTACTGTGAAACTCAGTTTTTCCACCTGTATAATGGAGGTAATAATAGTTATCTCAGGGAGTTACTGCAAGGGCATGGTGAGCTTAGGTGTAGGGGAGGTTTTTGTAAAACATGATTCAGAGCAACGTAAGGTAGAGCTTTGGGTTATGGCATGGTTTTATATCTGGCTCTTGAACCTGCCAGCTGTGTTACCTTAGACAAGTTAACTCCTCTGTGCCTCAGTTCCTTCATCTATAAAAAAATTACTACTGGAGATGCTATGAGATTCAGTCAAAAAAAAAATCTGTAAATTTCTTAGAATAAGGCCTGTTCAATATAAATATTTGTTAAATAAATAATAATTTTTATAAATGTTTACTTATTTTGAGAGAGAAAGAGAGAAAGACAGCATAAGGGGGAGAGGAACAGAGAGAGAGAAAGAGAGAGAGAATCCCAAGCAGGCTCCATTCTGCCAGCACTGAGCCTGATGTGGGGCTTGAATACCATGAACCGTGAAATCATGACCTGAGCCAAAATCAAGAGTCCGATGCCCAATCGACTGAGCCACCCAGGCACCCCAAATAAATAAATTACTTTAAGATAGTACCTCAAAGTATTTTGGTTACTGTGACGGTTAATTTTATGTGTCAACTTGACTGGGCCATGGGTTGCTCAGATACTGGTTCACTCATCATCCTGGGTGTTTGTTTGAAGGGGATTTTTTTTTTTTTTTGGATGAGTTTAACATTTATTTGTTTATTAACTTTTTTTTTTTATTTGAGTATAGCTGACATACAATGCTACATTAGTTTCAGGTGTACAACATAGTTCTTCAACTTTTCTACCAGTAGATTAAGTAAAACAGATCACTCTCCCTAGTATGGGTGGGCCTCATGCAAGAATTTGAAAAGTTGGAAGCCTGAATAGAACAAAAAGCTGACCATCATCTGAATAACAAAGAACTCCTCCTGCCTGACTGCCTTTGAGACAGAATTTGTTTCTTTTTCTGGTCTTTGAACTATCACCAGCAGTGGTTTTTCCTGGGTCTTGAGCCTGCCAGCATTTGGATGGGAACTATACCATCAACTCTCCTGTGTGTCCAGCTAGCCAATTGTAGATGTTAGGATTTGTCAACCTGCATAACCACATGAGCTAATTCTTTATAATAAATCTTTTATGTATATGTATATGTATATGTATATGTATATGTATATGTATATGTATATGTATATATGTCTAAATATAGCTATTCTATTGTTTCTGTTGCTCTGGAGAACCCTAATATAGTTGCATATGTGTCTCTGACAATCACAATGATAAAGATTTTTCTTTACATAGACTCTTACACTTGTTTATAAATGTGGAAAAATGAACACAAAGCTAAGCTAAATCAACTATACCCCAATAATAACAATATACTACTAATAAAAAGATGAGCTGAATACACATGGTAAGAAAATATGTATTAAAGTTACATTGTATAATTCTTCCAGAGATTTTAGAATTCAAATGACTCCAAAATAACTTTACAGTTGTTATAGGATCAAATAATTTTTTTAATGTCTATTTATTTTTGAGAGAGATAGCACGAGCAGGGGAGAGGCAGAGAGGGATAGGGAGACAGAGAATCTGAAGCAGGTTCCAGGCTCCAAGCTGCAGAACAGAGCCCAACCTGAGGCTTGAACCCATGAACCACGAGATCATGACCTGAGTTGAAGTCGGATGTTTAACTGACTGAGCCACTCAGGTGGCCCAATTTAATAACTTAATTTTCTGGTTGTCATATAGTATCAGAGTAGATTTAAATTTATATAATCTTTTTGCAGTGTCTGCTTGATTTTTATATCATCTCCAGAGAAGGCCGAATACATAATATTACTAGGTAAATGTTTCGTTTTTTGGTACATTAATAGTGCTGCAGTTAGGTTTTAGTATTTTTTTTTTTTTACTATTTTCCTTTACATTAAAAAAATAAATGACTGAGAATTGTCACAATTTCAGTGCCAATGGGAGCAATTTTGTCAGATATAGAAAAACAATTCATTAATGATGTAATTCGTTTGAGCAGCAGCATTTATGCTTTAGATGGAAGAAACTAATTACTAATACAGCTGATTCTTACTACTTTTGGTAGTTATGTTCTATAAAGTCCTCATTAACAATCGATTTGTAAATAGTGAACCATTGCTCCTAGGGGAAATGGAGGTTTATGTTCCTCTGAGCTTCTGGTCAGAGCATTTTCATCAATCAATTCATAACCTTGTTTTCTGTGTGTTTCCGTTTAAAGTCACCCACCTTTTTAGCTATATAGGATTGCGTCATTAACATTAAACTCACTACCAACAGCAGCACTCTAACTTCTGTCTGAACTGAGCTTCTCTATAAAGGTATCACAGTTTTCTTGCTCTTAGGGACACTAGACAGCACTTCAGCCCCTCCATGTGACAGACATTTTAAACAACAAAATCATTTACAAAAAGCACAAAATAGTGAAAAGTATGGCACTAAAGAGACCACAAAAAGGATACTTGTTTGTCATGGGAGAGTTGAAACAAGAAAGCAGAGCAGTGGCTTGTTTGAACTCAAATAGGTTTATGTGGATCAGGGGACTCAAGTTTTTCACTACTCTGTTAATGTCTGTGAAGGTGATGCAAACGTTTATTTGAGGGTTGAAGACAAATTTTAGCAAATGAACAAATTTGCAAATGCATAATCCATGAGTAAAGAGGATTAATGGTATTTCTACATTTGAAGTATTCTCAGTACTTCAATATTTCAATTAGTAATTTGTTTTGTTAACTACAGAGTTCTTGTTACATTCATAGAACATGAATTTGAGAGAAAATTATTTGAAAGTGTGCTCTCAAGTAAGAAAACTGAAAAATCTGTAACATAGTTCTAGTGGCACAGACACAGATGAATTTCAGTAGGAATAACACATTGCAAAAGTTGCAAGGAGAGTAATTTTGAACAGGTAAAATATAAATTAGATTTAAGACTATAAAGAGTTATGATTCTGAAAGTAAAATTTAGAGAATTCCAAAACTTGGGCAAATTTTCATGCTTTAGTTAGAATATCTTTATCGGTTCAAAACAAATGGAATTTTATGTCCAAGAACATTTTCAACAAAAACCAGAAATCTAATTTTTCTAGTTCACTATATTAAATAGGCAAACTAAGGGCAGAAATCCATAAGTCTTTTTCATATGCAATTGAAGTGGTCACTTTGATGTCAGTTATAAAAACTCTAGCAACACTCCTCCTTCTCCTCAGGATTGGGTTGAAAAAGGGCTTGAGAACTATTACTAAATCATGTAACTTTATGTACAGTATCCTTGAAGCAGTAGGCATGGGAGGATGTTTGTACATTAATGACTGTTGAACTGAAAAAAATTGCCCATTATTGAGAAATAATTAATAGTAAGGGTAGAATATTATAAATTTCATAATTAGACACACCTGGCTTCAAAATCCATCACTACTACTGTGAAGGTGAGTGTTTTCAACTCCATTATTGAACTTCACTGAACCTCATTTTCCTCCCAAGTCGTTGGATGTAGAATAGAATGGTGATTACTGCTATTAGTTCTGGTAGAATATTACCTGACTTTGAATCCCAGTTCTACCATCTGGGAACTGTTTGGAAAATTATTGTTTTCTCAAAATGCACCTTTCTCGTCTGTTTAAAGGATGTGATGGTAGAATTGCCTTGCATCAGTATGGATTCAAATACAGAATCTGTTCTATCATGGGTGAACAGATAAATTTATGCTAAAGACCTTTAGAAATATTGAAAAGGGTGAATAAATAGTCTATGCTTGTCTGAACAAAATGTAATTTACCAGTGGGCCACAGTTCCTACCATGCGGCTAAAGCACCCTGTGGTGCTACGTAATGGTAGGCAGTTCACAGAGATGTCAAATGGTAGTTCACATTTTTGAGCCTGAAACAATGACATGTGTTGGACACCATGAAAACTATTATGTTAAGTTGTTTTGACCTATTTAATAAATAGAACATATGTGTTAAAGGTTATACTGTATGAACATTAGATGGATTTTAGAGTTTAGATTCCTATGAGCACTGTGAAAAAAAATACACAGACACACTAAGGCACTTTGAACCAAAAAAATTTAGAAACTTTTGTCAAACAGCTCACAGAAGCTTTGGGAAGAATGAATAGATGGGCTTTACTGAGCTTCCAAAATATTTCACAAAGTTCATGTTGTGTAAATGGGCCAGCTACCAGTAGAACTGTTGCTCCCCCCACCCCAAATTGGTAAATTGTTATTACAGCTATTGGCCTGAGAACCTAGTCACCTTGGCTAAATTCCATTTGCCTTGCCTCCCTCCCCACTTGGTTCTAAATTTAAGTTTCACATGAATGCATCTGATTTGTAGGCACTAAATCACATTTATCTCACACTAATTAAAGTTATGTCAAATGAAAAATTTGAATCCTCACTTATACTGGTTCAACGGGCTTACTTCAAGTACTTAATAACCATGAGTCGCTATGGTTTTGGACAGTGCAGAAATAGGATTCTCTCATGACTGCAGACAATGCTGCTCGGTGAAACCATTAGCTGTGTCTGTCACAGTTTTATATGGATCCTTTCCTACTTACTATCTTTTTTCCATTTTCTTCCTTTGTTCCACAGCTGGCGTCCATCTTACTGGAATATAAAGCTCCTTGTGACAAGACTTTTACATAAACTTAAATTTCTATATTTCTGATTCCAATTGCTCAACAATCTGTTTGTTCAGCCTTATATCTGATTCTTTCTGATTTTCTATTATAGTTATAGTTCAAGGTTTCTCAACTTCAGCACTATTGGTATTGTAGGCTGGCTAATTTTTGTTGTGTTTGCATGTGTGGGGGTGCTGTTCTTACATTATTAGGATGTTTAGAAGTACCACTGGATCCCACTAGATCTACCCACTAGATCCTAGTAGCACCTACCCTAAGTTGTGACGACCCAAAATGTTCCCAGCCATTGCCAATGCCCTCTGGGGGTTGAAAAAAAAAAGTGCTGAAATAGAAGGCCCATGCACACTGAGCCTAAGAAATTTCTCTTGGATCAATCATACCCTGAAAAAAAATGCATATTCCAGTTACCAAGGAATAGCTTCTCCCCTATCACTTATCGCTAAATTATCTTTCTTTCCTCTCCTTTCCTCTCCTTTCCCCTTCTCTTTCTCCCCTATGAATTGTGGACATTTCTTATTTTTCTTTTTGGTTCTTTTTTTTAAGAAAAGACACACTTTTAGGCTTATATTATTTGCAAAATTGTTGCTTTTGAATTACTGAAACCATGGTGTTCCACACATACATACACATGTGTGCGTGTGCAAAACTACTCCTTGGCTATAGGATCTCAGGAGTTTATTATTTTTTAAAATAACTCCCTGTAAGGTTTACTGATATATATATATTTTTTCCTTTCCAGAACAACCACAGCCCAGAGTCTATAGCAATTTATCAAGATTGGGCAGGCAGTGGAGCCTAGCATTATGCTTGCTACCTTTCAGCACTAAAAAAATATATATGATGAGGAAATGAACAAAATTAATAAATACATAAACAGAAAATAATACGAGGCCATCCAGAGGGGAATGTAGTCAGCATTTAGAAAAGTCTGCAGTAGATGACTAGAAGGTGTCTTGGAACAGCGCCAAATGACTTGGTTATGATAAAATGCTCTTCAACTTTGATTACACATTAGAATCACCTGGCAAACTTAGAAATGCTACTCAAACCTGGATTCACTTCCAAGATTCTGATTAAATATATCTGGGTGGAGTCCAGGAATGGATTTTTTTTTAAGCTTCTCAGGTAATTCTAAAATATATCCAGACCTGCTAAAATTTGCAATATAGAAAATCACAGGGTATGTGTGTGTGCGGCGGGGTGCAGGCGGGAAGAGACAGAGCTCCAAAATATTGATTTTTGTGCTGTAGATTGGTTTCTAATTCAATAGGCTTGGAATACCTGCTTCAAAAATTATAGTTTTTTCAACCCCTCTTATGATTATGTGTTGTCAGGTTTAAGAAGTACACTCTTAGAAGACAAATGCCATCTAGAATGAAAACTTGCCTCTGTGCCAGGTAATCCCAAAGCTGTCAGGAACTGGATATATTTTGACTTATGGATGTAGAAAGTTGAATGATAGTAGAGGGTGACCCTTGGATGTGATAAAAGTAGAGGAGACTCATTTGGGGACCAGGTTCCAGGACTAGAACCCAAAGCCAGAAAATAAGGTTGAATTAAGAAAACTGGTAATTGTGTATAGCAAAGGTTCTCAGTGATCATAACAGAGAGAGAAGTCAATGAGGTGGCTATGAAGAATAAGGAAAAAAATGAAAATAAGCATATTGCTAGAGGCAGTGGGGCGTATCTGAGGCCAAGCCTTGAACTACTTTGATTCATGGCATCACTTGCTAGTAATCAGATTAAGACCTAGGCCCGTAGATGGCTAAATGACTTCAGTTAGGATATTGGGAATCGTCTAATAAAAGTTGATAGAGTAAGAAACCCTGAAATATTTTTCAGGTTTTGACTTTAATTTCTCATCTATTTTTCAATTTCCAAACAAGATAAAATTTGGGATTTTCTCAGGACCCAGATCACTTTTCATTTTGAAAATACCTTGCTTATAGTATTTTCATTTTTAATGTAAGATTGTTATTATTAGTTCAGGAAAAATTTCTAGATTAATTGAAATTATTCCACATATGAATAAATCATAAGGTATTACCATTTTGGAGCAGTTTTTATTTTAAGTATTCAAGTAGAAGCATTAAGAATCCATCACACTCCAAGTCAATTTTGTGTTTTTAATTCTCCGAAGTAGCAATAGATATTTTCTTCCTTGTAATTGGCTTTAGCTTTATGTATTAGTACATAAAAGATGAAGACAAAAAAAAATCATAGAAAGGAGCACTTAACTTGCCCTTAATTAGTAGCTAGTTTAACTAGTGTTTCCATTGAAAGACTTTTAAACAAATCACTGTTATTTTTTATTTTTTTCCAACATTTATTCATTTTTGAGAGACAGAGAGAGACGGAGCATGAGTAGGGGAGGGGCAGAGAGAGAAGGAGACACAAAATCTGAAGCAGGGTCCAGGCTCTGAACTGTCAGTACAGAGCCCAATGTAGGTCTTGAACTCATGGACTGTGAGGTCTAGACCCCAGCTGAAGTTGGATGCTTCACTGACTGAGCCACCTAACGCTCCATAAATAAATCACTTTTTTTTTTTTTTTTTTTTTTTTGCCACGTAATGAAGCAACCATCTTTACTTTAACTCAAGTTTACAATACGATATTTAACACTTTTACTTCAAGGATATATACTTAATATAATAGGACTTCCATGGATTCTAGAAACCATATACATTTAGATAAAGGGTTTGTTTTTTATTTTTGTTTTTGTTTTGATTACAGGCTGCTTAGATGAGCATTTTGTCAGAAGCCCAGAGTTCAAAATTCTAGTTTTGGTAATTTTTCCCTCTAATCTTTTTTTTTTTTTTTTAATGTTTATTTGTTTATTTTAAGAGAGAGAGAGCACGGGAGAGCACACAAGCAGGGGAGGGGCAGAGAGAGGGAGAGAGAGGGAGGGAGAGAATCTCCAGCAAGTTCTGCCCTATGGACACAGTGCCCAGCTTGGTCATGACTTGATCCAAAACCAAGAGTCAGATGCTTAACCGACTGAGCCACCCAGGTGCCCCTCCCCCTAATCTTTGTTAGCCAAATATGTTTATCCAGACTGTCTGGTTGTTGAATCCACTCACCTTATCCATGTTCACAGCATTTGCTTTTCATCTTTTTCTGTCCATACTTCCTTAACTTACAGTATTGCACAAACAAAATAGTGATTGCTCAAGCCACACTCACTTGTGACTTATATGGCCTCGCTGCCATCTGATTAAAGCGCACTCTATTCAGCTTGCCAAGAGAAAATATATTTGTGTTGACAATTAGTATGAGAGTCCTGTTCTGTTACAAACTCAAGATGTATCCCTCCAGGTGTACACTCTTGTTTGAGGAAAGAACAAAAATAAAATAGTCAGCTATTATAAAAAAAAAATCCAGCTCAAAGGGTTACAATGGTAGCCTTTAACAAAAATGCCTTCGGCCTTTACATTTGCTGTTTTCTGTGTCTGAAATTATCTATCAGCTTGTTTTCATGGCGGGGGTTCTTGTCACTCAGGTATCACTCTAAGAAGAACTTCTCAGCTTGTCCTTTGAACACCTAATTTAAATTATATTGCCTTATGATGTTTTCTGCAAACTACTGACATTATCTCATTCTCGCATTTATTTGTTTATATTTTATTTTCTCCATCTACAACTCTGTTCCACCTTAATGAAAGACAAGGATTGGATACGTTTTGTTCACTGCAGTTTGCTAACCATCAAGAAAAATGCCTGACCTCATAAGAGGCATGTGATTTGTTATTTACTGAACGAATGTGAATAAGAGTCTATTACCTAAACTGCCCCAGTTTCAGTTCCCTGGAAATGGTGATAAAGATAATGTCTTTATCACAGGATAGTTGTGAGGCTTCAACAAGATAGCATACCTAGGAAAAATGTTTATTATTATTAATGAAGCTTATGGCAGAGAATATTGTGAAGTGAAAGTTCTACGTGCTCATGGCTAAGAAGTGGCTTTTTATAGAATCATCAGTAAACAACATCCACTAAGAGTGTTTTTCATCAGAATCACAAGGTCTACTTTTCTTTAGCCCTGACTTACTGAATCTCTGAGAATGGGCCAAAAAAACTCAGTATTTTTTAAAAGAGACATCTGGGCTATTTTTATGTACAGTAGAGTTTAGGAAGTACTATCTTGTGTACCTTAATGCCTGGACTAATGAATCTTCTAGGAATAAAATACAGTAAAATCTAGTCTGCGAGTGTTCTGCAAGATGAACAAACATTCCTAATAAATTTTAACTTGATAAACGAGGGATGTCTTGCAATGTGAGTAGTACGTGACTCCGAATGCCCCATGATCACAACTGAGCCAATGATTCTTGAAATTCGCTTTGATATGCAAGTGCTTTGGATCACAAGCTTTTTTTTTTTGCAATGAATTGTACTCGTGAACCAAGACTTACTGTACTTATAAAGAATTCAGCTCTTTTAAATGGAAAAAGATAACCTCATAAAGATGAGCTTTGAGGCTTATAACTTCTATTTGTTCTCTCTCAGCTGAAAGTAAATCTAACTTAAAAAATGTTGAAGTTTGTAAAAATCCCTTGTTTTGAAACTACTTTTTCTGAAACTTTCATTGCTTGCTCTTGCCTCAGGCAGCCGCAAGCCCCTTCTCTGCTCAGATCCAGAATGATGGTTACCTTTTTTAAGGATTATCCCTATTAACATAGAAAGAAAACAAAACAAAAATCCTCTTGTTATAGTCTTTTACACTTGACATTTTTTATTACTCTTTAAGAGAAATGAGCATCTGGGAGTTAACATATACATTTATGCCTCATATCGCTGTAAAATAAATGGAAAGCTTGGCCTCAAATAAAAGGAACGCTGATAGACACACATTTGTTATGTGTGGGGGCTGGTGTAGGGAGTTCTTGTGGAATCAAATCAAGACTAAGCCTCAGGCAAATGGAATGTAACCGTTTTTGAGAGAATCTGGAGGGGTTTTGATCGTGTTAGGGGAAGGGAGGTGTAAGCAAGGATTGGAAGGCATGCGACATAAATGATGACGGGCTAAAAAGGAGTAACTACTGGTGTTGAAGGCCTCTGCTTGTTTTTCACATGAATTTCATCCTACGGGTAGAGTTTGTGTCACATTCCCCTCCCCAAAGCAGTAATTTGGGCAGAGTTTTGAAAGTATATTTTCCTTTCCCCCTCAATTTAACAATATTGCAGTACTATAATTCACTGCCTACCTACATTGCATCGTTAGAACAAATCTCTAAGCCTCTTATATTATCATATTCCTGGTTATGATATCACTGAAATGCTGAAATCTATGGACTTTATTAATGGAACTATTTGAGATGGAGTCACTGCAGTGCATTGTTTCTTTGTTACCAGGTGGCCAGCCCCTCTGACTGAGGTCTACTTGTGTTTTATTCTGAGCTCAGTGCTTATTCTATTTTTGAGGGAAAAAAAAATCAAGAAATAGGATTGTTCGTTGCATTAAAAGCAATATATATTAATTATAACATATGTGGCAACATAAATAATTACATTCAAAATTTTATTTAATGAGACTTGGATGTGCAAATGTTAACTTTACAGCTTTGTATTATTTGTATCTTTTTGTGTGTCTGATCTGTGATGCATTTGATACATAAAAATCACATATATTATTATCAGGACACCTGGTGGCTCAGTTGGTTAAGCATCTGACTCTTGCTTTCAGCTCAGGTCATGGTTTCACAGCCATGGGATCGAGCCCCATGTGGGCTCTGTGCTGGGTGTGAAGCCTGCTTAAGATTCTCTCTCTCCCTCTCCCTCTGTCCCTCCTCTATTTGCATTCATGCTATCTCTCAAAAAATCAATCAATCATATATATTACTATGTAAAAGTTAGTGATATCTGATAAATATTTTTATGGTCTTGTACTTTTTTAAAGTATTCTACCACACATTCTTTAATGCAATTATTACACACCTTTGTGAGTTCAGTAAGGAGAGGAAATGATCTGCTATCAAGGGAATACAGCCTAATAATTCCCAATTCAGATATGTCTGCCTCTCTCCCCTCAATTCACATAGTCCCTAATTGTTAGTTTTGAAATTTCATTTCTTTGGCAACATGTGGATTGTTTTTTGCCAATGTTTATATTCACAGAAGATATTTTATTTTAGTGTATGATTTTGATTAGTTAAGTTCAATAAGAAATACAAAGCACTGGTTCCTTCTCTGTGTGATGAAAGAGCTATTTTAATTTTTTTTTTTTTTGCCTATAGTTTGTGTATATACATAGTTTTAGCTTCTTAAAACATAATTAATCTTTCTCATCTTGTAAATTGAATATCATCATGGAAGATTGAATATATGCTAGTCATTAATAAAATTTCAGTATCTAAGCAGATTAATGAAACAATAAGCTAATCTTCTCTGGAACAATTGCTATATTATTTACATGTTATTTGGAAACAAATTCTCAAATTACATATATACTTATGCAATGTTTTTCTAAGTATTTCAGGTTGTGTAGCATAATTGTCAAATGATCTTAAATTCTCCTTACGAGTTATGTAATTGGAAATTATAATTTTTGCATAAACATGTGAGACTAACACAATAGAAAATTTAATTTAGTTAAATCATCTATTTAGTTTCCCATAGATAGATTTGAGAAATGGGCTTTTGAAAATATGTTTGTAGGGGCGCCTGGGTGGCTCAGTTGGTTAAGCATCCGACTTCAGCTCAGGTCATTATCGCACAGTCTGTGAGTTCAAGCCCCACGTCAGGCTCTGTGCTGACCGCTCAGAGCCTGGAGCTTGCTTCAGATTCTGTGTCTCCCTCTCTCTCTGCCCCTCCCCTGCTCATGCTCTGTCTCTCTCTGTCTCAAAAATAAATAAAAACTTTTTAAAAAAAAGAAAATATGTTTGTAGAAATCAACCACTAATTTTGAGGAATATCAAAAGAAATCAGTCTTCAGTGGCTAATATTTTAATATCATCTATATGGAATAACAAATATTTCATCAGTAGCAAGTCTCAGCAAGAACATACACATAAAAAGGTTATTTATGTAACAACTTTGGTGAGGTGGCACCCATACAAGAATTATGAAATAAAAAGGTATCTCTAAGTAGCCCCTAGAAAAAGCATAATCTGTATTAAAGTATGTTCAATTTAGGAAAGGTCTCTTCTCTGCCCTGCCTAGTTTTCTCCCAGTTCTGTGCTCGGGTATGTTAGTTCGTTCTTCTGGTTTCAGAAGTTTATTTCTTCATTTTTCACATTAAATTAAAGTTTGTTGCATTCTCTCTCCCTAATTTATATTTTATGATACTATTAATTGTGGATTATAGGTTGTATTGGTAGTTTTCTTTATTGGTGCATGTGCATTTGGAAGATATGCTGAAACAAATGGATTTATCCAGTTTTATTCTATATAAACCCTGCAATCTTTCTCTAATTCTCTCTTGAACCCAAACCAATTAGACTTTCATTCCCACCTCTTAAAAAATTCCATTTTCTATAGTATCAATGGCTTTCAAATGGCTGAAGCCGATGATCAGTTGTTGTGTCTAATTTTTGGTCCTCCTTCCTCCCTGGAAGCTCCTTTTCCATCTCCTTTGGGTGGTTTCTTCTCACCTCTGACCTCTACTAATTGCAGTTTCTATTTCTACTCAGTTTTTAAGTGACGACATCTCCATAAATGTAAAAATAATCAGTACACTTGCATTTTTAATATTTTTATTTCCAGCCTAGACCTTGTTTCTGAACTTTCGAGTTGTGCTTCAAAGTACCTATGTATTAGTGCCACTTGCAAATCTAATAGGCAGGCCACACTTAGCTTGTGCAAAATTAAACTCACAATTCTCAACCTAGCAACAAATTTTTCCTCTCGGGTTCTTTATCTTCATAAATGGCAACTCTATTTTTCTAACTACTTTTGACACATGTTAACCTTTATTTACTTTTTATTAATAAACTTTATTTTTTAGAATAGTTTTAGGTTCACAGCAAAAGTGAGCAGAAAGTACAGTATTCCCATACACTCGCTTGTCCCCATACAGACACAACCTCCCCCACTATCACCGTCCTGCACCAGAGTGGTAGATATGATATAATTGATGAATTTATACTGACACATCATTGTCACCCAAATTCCATGTTCTACATTCAAGTTCACTCTTGGTGTTGTGTGTCTATAGATTTTGACAAATGCTTCTTTCTATCATCTTATGTCTGGCCATCACACATTTCTTTAGCTTCTGTATTCCAAAAATATGCAAAACCTGAAGACTTCTTGCCACCTACATCAGAAATTATTGAAATAGCCTCTTACCTAGTCTGCCTCAACCCCATGAACCTGTGCTCCACAGAGCCTTAGTGTGGGTCTTTTAAGATCATTAAATCCATCCGTATTGGTTTTTCTGTCATCTTCCTCTTGCTCATTTCTATTCACCTACACTGGCCTTCTCAATGTTACTAGAAACATCGAACATGCACCCATATCAGGGCCTCTGGCACTTGTTCTCCCCTTTGCTTGAACCTCTTTTTTTGTTTGTTTGTTTTTATTTTTGTTTGATTATTAACCGAGCTTAAAACCCAACTTCATCCTGGCCTATGTTCAAATTTCACTTTCTAAAAGATGAAATCCATGATGACACTATTTAAGTGAAATCCATGGTGACACTACTTGTCTTGCAGTATTATCACTATTAATGTATGCATGCATGTACATATGTATGTATCTATTTATCTAAGCTATCTTTACTTAATTAGTTCTTCCACTACTAGAATATAATACCCAAAAAAACAAAGGAGTGTGTCAGCTTAATTCAGTGGGCTATCCAGTCTTTGAGCAGTGCCTGGAATATAGTAAGCACATAAATAGTTTTGAAAACTGTTTCATGAATGAGCAAAGCCTGGGTGGCTCAGTCGGTTAAGCATGTGACTTTGGCTTGGGTCATGATCTCACAGTTTTTGAGTTGAAACCCCAGATGGAGGTCTCTGCTGTCAGTGCAGAGCCTGCTTTGGATCCTCTGTCCACCTCTTTCTGCCCCTCCCCTGCTCCTGCTCAATTTTTCAAAATTAATAAATATATACATGAAAACTGTTTCATGAATGACATGAAAATCAAAATATCAAGGTTATTTTATGGAACTTGAAAAATTGTGAAGTTGCTATGAGAAGGTTAATGAGTAAAATACTAAAAGCAATCTCAGAAAAAAAATGAGCCATGGGGCGCCTGGGTGGTTCTGTCGGTTAGGCAGCTGACTTTGGCTCTTGTCATGATCTGACAGTTCGAGAGTTTGAGCCCTGCATCGGGCTCTGTGCTGACAGCTCAGAGCCTGGAGCCTGTTTCAGATTCTGTGACTCCCTCTCATGCTCTGTCTCTCTCTCTGTCTCTCTCTCAAAAATAAACATTTAAAAAAAAAAGGAAAAATATGAGCCAGTTTTGAACAGATAATTTACAGACAAAGGCATGGAATGATGAATAAACCAATGAAAAGGGATGATTAATATCATTACACATTAAAAATTTTAAGTTAAAAGCACAATGAGATGCCACTAAACGTATACTGGAATGGTTAAAATAACTGCAGATAATATCAAATATTTGCAAGAATTTTCAGCAAACAAAACTCCCTTACTTGGTTGGTTGGCAGGTAAATTTGTATAATCACTTTGGAGAATTGCCTGATGGTTTCCTATACAGTTAAATATTCACTCATGTTTTCAACTCCTAAGTATTTAGCCAAAAGAAATAATGAAATATGTCTGCCACTTTACACAAAAATTTGTACACAAATATCCATAACATGCTTGCAGTGCTCCAGCTCAGGCAGGCAGCAAGACGCTTGTTCACAAAAGGATCACAACAGTGGCTCAGAATTCAGGAAATTGGGAAAGTCTGGATTTCACTAGCAGGAATATGTCAAGAGTACAGTTTAAGTCAAGAATTCAGAAATATATAAAGAAGAAGAAGAAGAAGAAGAAGAAGAAGAAGAAGAAAGAGGAGGAGGAGGAGGGGGAGGAGGAGGAAGAAGAGAAGGAGAAGAAAAAGGAGGAGGAGGGGAACTGGTGTTAGGTAGGTTAGCTGAAGCATCTAAAACAGATCTTGTGAGGGGTGAGTCTAATGTGAGTTATTGAAAAGTTTGATTCCGAATGGAAATTGTGTTCCCTGGGATCACCCCATGGACACAGGGGTCCTTGACAGTAAGAATCATCACAAAAGCTGGCATAATAGGAGGGCTAAATGTAAGAATTATCTGCATCACAAGATCATGCGTATACACATGTGGTACCTATAAAAAATGGCAAGTGATTTGGGCTGTTGAGAAGGACAAGCATAGAGACAATGAGAGGCATTTACGCTGGAAATACAACATGGCTAAGACACGGCTACCTCTACTCATGGAAGGTAAGCACATGAAAATGGTTAAAATACAGAACGGAAATTCTATAATAAAGTTATGAATCACCCTGGGAATATGGTTGGAAGCCATCTAACTGCATAAGGAGCCAAAAGTTTCTACTGACCAGCAACATTGCCTTAAATTCCCATCGTTGACGTTAGGGTATGGGGGGGTGACCCTTGTGTTTATTGAATTCCACACTTAAAAATGAGGACATAATAATTTTATGTAGATGAACAACATAAAGATCATAAACAGCTATAGACACATGAGTAGATTTACGAATTATATTCATCAGTTGTCATCAAACATTAAACAGCACATTTTAGGACTGAAATGAAGTTATGGTTTGGTGTTACAAGGGGGTACAGCTCCTTGGTATTGACCAGTTCTTCTCAAACTTCAACATACATGTAAACCACTAGGGAATTTATTAACCTGTAGATTCTGATTGAGTGGGTCTGGAGTAGAATCTGAAATTTTGCTTTCTCCAAAGCTCTGAGCTTATGCCAGTGTTTCTGGTCCTGGGCCGATATTTGAATACCTCAACAAACAGGATACTTTCACGGAATATCTGCAAGTTGAAAACAGAAGTTAGCATTCTCTGAAAGAAAAGAGTTGAAAAGAGAAATGTAGAATTTTCCTATTTTACAATTTTGACTGAATTAGATTTTGTTGAAACATCTGAGTGCCTCCTATTCTTCTGTTAAATGGATAACTGATAAGAAAAGCTTGGCTTAATACTTTGTTACTATGGATATGGTGCTGTTTCTCACATAAGTTTGTACTGTTGCTGCAAACATGGCACAGCCTCCAAATTTAAATGTAACATTCACATTTATGAAAGTATCTTATGGAGCAAAAAAAGGAAGTACCGAACATCTAACAACTGGGAATGTTCTCACATCTTTCCTTGACTCTCAAATCATGGGCATTCTTTTGTATAAGATAAAGTGCATGGCTCTTTTAAGAACAACTTTTTAGTGTTTATTTCTTTATTTTGACAGAGAAAGAGTGAGCAAGGCAGGAGCAGAGAGAGAAGGAGAGAGAATCATAAGCAGGCTCCACACTGTCAACACAGAGCCCGGGCTGGGGCTTGATCTCACAAACAGTGAGAGCATAACCTGAGTTGAAATCGAGAGCCGGATGCTTAACCGACAGAGCCACTCAGGCTCCCCAATTAAAGAACGGTTTTAATCTCAAAGAGCAGACAAATCTTGTGATATTGAGATGAAGGTACACATTTTGACAGGTAGGAGAGCGTTTGTGAAACTCATTTGAGGGCTGACCATTGGTTACCAGTGTTCAAACCCCAAGAACTATTTGCAGTAAGTTATTTTGCTACCTGTTGAAGGGACAAAACAAAGCAAACCATAAGGGGCCAACTCAATATGGTGGAACCAACTTTTTTCCTAACTAGTAACATATAGCAGTAGCTTTTAGATTGGAGGAGGGGGCATTCCTTTCTGTGGCAACACTGAAGAATCTCCTCCATATTTGCATTGAAGAGACCGTGAAAGCCTCTCTGAGGAATTATAGACGTAATGAAATGTCTGTAAGCCATGTAATTTTAGTAATTATATTTTTCACTTGGAAATTATGTTCAGTTATTTTGCTATAGTAAATACTGCTATAAATAGCTTATATTAAAAATATATTGTTTATATGAATGACATTATATCCACTGTAATTTTAGTCCATGTAATTAACTTAATGTTAGACAACATTCACTTCTGTTTCAGAAAAAGCAGGTAACATAATATCAATTATCTTTCTTGAAAATGTATGGTGTGAATATGATTATATGTTTGTATATCTCTTCACTTTACATAGAACTTAATTTTTCATACATGAAATGGGAAAATAATCACTGACTAAATGAAGGACAAAAGGGAACATACAGCTGGTGAAATTACATTAAAAATCATAGTCATGAAATATGTATACTAAATAAAAGGCTAGTTCAAAACAAGTGGAGAAAGTATATTACATTCAATTGAAAATCATAATTTTTCCACTAAGAATTTGTTTTCTGTTATTGGACTGCTTCATGAGTGGTTATTTATTGACAACTTCATCTATTATAGATTTCCACCACATTGAATGTTTTTTGCTTTAGTGAAAATAGCAACTAACCTGTTTATTTTTACTCTTACTCTAGAGCTGACTTTTAAAAAGCTATCTTATTTACAAATTAAAATTCATTTTCCTACTTGTTACTACACTAAAAATGTGGTTTTATGTGACTAAATTTTGTCATGTCAAATACAATGTTTACTCATAAAATATGTTTTCTAGTGGTAATCATTAGATATTTTCCCATATGTATGAGTATCATGACTTTTAAAGTTATAGCTTCACTTTCTTTTTTTAATTAATTTTTTTTTTTATTTTAGAGAGAGAGAACATGAATGTGTGCATCAGCAGGGGAGGGGCAGAGGGAGAGGGAGAAAGAGAATCTCAAGCAGGCTCCATACCTAGCGTGGACCCCAAAAGGACTCTTTCCCATGACCCTGGGCTCATGACCTGAGCCAAAATCAAGAGTCAGGCACTCACCTGACTGAGCCACCCAAGTGCCCCTATAGTTTCACTGTTTTGGCAAATGCCGATAACACAGTGAACTCCTTATCATGGTATTTTATAGAAAAATGTATATAATTTCAGTGTAAAGATGATTGTGAGATTTTTATATGGATATTTCACATTTCTGCATGTTTTGTGAACAGAGGTATTTACAGTTTTTGTTTTGGACTACCTTTCAAGGATATTTCAATAGCCCTGGAATACAGTCTCCATCGAGGACAGAGGAAAGATTTATTTGCTAACTAGTATAATAAAGATGATGTTTACCTCAGAGGGAAGGTGGAACAGATTTGCTTGGAGCCTCTTTTAAAGATTTGGTGTTTCTTAGGCTCAGGGTTCCTCACTGTGATGTGAAGTCACCATGTATGCAACATATACCTTGACCCTCTTTTGTCACTCCTGTAGCCCGTGGGTGCAAGAAGAATTGATAGAAATGTGAAGTTTATCTTCATGTTGTGCTGTGAGTAATGAAATCCTTTGTCTTTGACCCAGGAGCATCCTGTCTTCTGCTAGCCTACAGAAACCGTGGCAACTTAATAGCTTGTAGGCAGGGTGGAGGTTTATGCCCTTAACAATTATTGAGACAAATTCACTTAAACTATTTCCTTATGGAAGTGTCTTCTAACTGCCTTCTTGGAGATTAAACAGGTTGATTTAGTGCTTCTCTAGCAACAGGGATATTATGACTTTACCTTTCCATGTATTCCAAAACTTCTTCATCAATCTAGTTTTTGCCCAGTCTACCATACCTGAAAAATAAATTGTTGAGCTTATTTCAAATCATCACACCACAAATCTTTAGAACCTTTATTTAGGATTGTGTTGATATGCCATTGAGAATGCCACTGAGAATGCAATGCTATAGTGTGACTGAGAAACTGAATTTTTAATTTTATTTTAATTTTGTTAACTTAAACATACATGTAAACAGCTGCCTGTGGCTGTTGGCTACCATAAAAGCTATGTTATGGTACATTGGGACAAGTTACAACAATGTGTTATTTTGATAGGGAAAAACATACCAAACAAAATCTTTGGAAGTCAATTATTCAGGACTATCACTCTCTTTATTCTGCTTTCGTACTTATTTACTCTTTCATTTCCTGTACTTTTAACACAGAACTATTATTTTCATCTCCTCTCTCTCCCTTTTTTCACTTTATTTGGTATCTTGTGATACTCCAGTAAAAGGTCTATCCCCAGGATATGCCTGATTTCAGAATCCAAGAAGTTATCACATTACTTATTTTAACTCTTTCTTCTGTATGTCTTCCCTTAAATATCTAATCATCTTTGGTGCCAAAGCTCAGTTGTAAGTGGACACAATTTGCCAAAAGCGGAATTGCTATCACAAGATATGGCAAGGAACTGGCTTCTTCACTGCGGTCCTTCCAAATGTCTGCATCTGTAGGTATTTTGTCATAATGGTCAAGTCAGTTTCCCAGAACAAAATGGTTCAATCTCTTTCCAATGTTGTGAAACCTATAAGATAGCACAGTGAAAGATGACTCACAGAAAACCACGAAAGCCTCCTTTTCCTGTTTGCAGAGTTGTATGTCATCTCTCTGTTTCAGTCAGACACTTCATATCCATCTTCGGCTCTGCTTGGTGATCAAAAAATTCAGCACTTTTCTTAGTCGGCCTGTTCAGAAAGAAACATTTTGCTCTTGGAATGAATGGTAGACTGTTGCTTCGATGTGTGAGGTGGAGGCTAGTGTCTGAGACGCTATGTTCTCATTATGCAAATGATTAAAAATTTTTCTACTTTCAGTGTCTCCAAGTAATACCCTGTTCCATTCCTGTTCCAAGTAATATCTTGTTTCTTTAATTTTAGGATTGTTTGACATGGAGTTCAAAAATCAAATAATTATAATACTTGTTGACCTCACCACCACCACCATATGTATAATCACATTAATGGTCTCAAATTCAACTCTGCCTGTGCAATTTAATGATCAGTTTTCTATTAACCTAGATACCAAAATTTTATTGACAGCCTTTATTCTCTTTTCCTCTTTTTTCCATATATCTTTGTCTTCATGGATTTATATTATTGTATTATTTTGCAGTCATCTTAGTGGTGTTTTGGGTGAAAGCAAAGTTTAATGTCTGTGTCTGAATCAACCATGTTTAAGTGAACTCCTTCTACTCTTTGTCACTAACAGCTTTTATCTTACATAAAAGTAACACTAAATTATAAACAAACATTTAAAACATAGCACAATAGCAGGGCTTCTTGGGACCTCTTCCCCAGGAAAGACACCCTAAACCCAGCATTTATGGATCACCAACCTAGCAGCAAAAGATAGTTCACATAGGCTGATTCCTCTCCCTTTCAAATAAGAATTCCTCTGGATCATCAGGTAAGCTGGCACAACTGGGAAGGAGGATTGATTTGAAGTCCTGAGAGAAATAAGCAAGTAGGAGAGGCATTCTCCTTCCCTACTGGGCCTGAGACTTTCACTATATTTCAGTAGAACTGAAGGAGAGATCCAGGTTCATAAGAATCTGGCCAGGCCCAATAAGCCTTTTTAATCTATCCCAGTGAGCCTGAGATTCTCCACCCAAACTCAGAGACACGTGAGCAAGCAGGTGGAACTAGCAAAAGGGACACAACCACAACAAATGGCTTGGTCCAGGAAGCCTCTTTGTTCTCATAGGATCTAGACTCTTCTCTGTTCAGAGACACTAGTGCAGTGGAATGACACCAGTATTGGGTCCCACCACACCCTTCAACAAGAGACACAGAACGCCTGGTCTGGGAAAACTTCTTTCCTCTTCTAAGGCAGCATCAGCAGAGAACAGTGGGAACCCACAGAGTCAACAAAACTGAGCAAGCCAACACAGCCCTAAAAAGGCTCAGAGAACTAAACTACCATTTGAACCACAGCCCACAAAACTATGCCAAACCTAAATAGATAAAATGGTTTGGATCTGGAGTCTGCCTACATATTCAAGAAAATGTCCAGAATATAATAAACAAGTCACCTGTCATACTGAGAACCAAGAAAATCACAACTTGACAGAAGACTGACACCAACATTAGAGTGAATCTGATAAGGACTTTAAAGCACTCATCATAAAAATGCTTCAGCAATCAATTATAAATTCTCTTGAAACACTTCTTTAACTATATCTGTTTTACTGCCAAAAGTAGTATCATCCTGCAGTGACAACCAAACAAATACTAAAGTAAAGAAAAAGCTTCCTTGGAAACAACTAACAAGGTTAATTAATCCCGAGAAAGTCTAATTAAGGAAAAAAGAGGAAATAAAATTATACATTTTTAGGATTGACCAAGGAGATGAAGCTACATATGTGGAAAAAATAAAAACAATCGTAAAAAAGATTATATTAGAAAAAAAAGTAGTTACTTGGATAATACAAAAACAATTAAATGGGCAAAGAGAAAGAATGGGTAATTCACATATGAGCAAAATCAAAATACTTTTAAATGATTAGATGGTATTTGCCCTGATTACTATTCAGAGAAATGAAAAATACAGTGATAATTAGCATATCTTTCAGATTAGAAAACCCTAACAAACCTCCAAAAAATTAATACAATATAATGCTAGTAAAGATAAGGTAAACACTCTTATTAATTACTAGTGAGGGTGCAACAATATCCATTATATTGTGAAATATACATATTTTTTACTATGAAAAAAGAAAATATTATCTTGAAACAAATGCAGACATAGAAACTCTCAACAAACACATAGAAGTCACAATAAATAACCAAATGAAAATTATAAAATTTAAAATACATTACCTTTTTTTAAAAAAAATCATTGGATAGTTTCAATAATAGGATAAGGGACAAAAAATAGAATATTGAACTGGAAGGAAGAAAAACAGTACTTTCCCAATGTTAACAATAAAGAAAACATAGACTGAAAAAAAAAAGAACTTGCCTCAATAAAATAGCAAAAGGTCCAGCATTTGGATGGTCAGAGTCCCAGAAAGAGAAAAGAAAAAGCACGGAGCTGAAAGAATATTTCAGGAAAATTATGGTTGAAAACTTCCCAAATATGGTGAGAGACAAAAACCTACAGATCCAAGAAGCCAAGCAACTTTCAAACAGGATAAACCTACACTCAAACACAAAATTGTAACTAAACTTCCAAAAAGTAAAGACAAAGGAAAAAGAAAACCTCCAAAGAAGCAAGAGAGAAATGATGCATTCCCTGTTGGGAAACAACAATTCAAATCACAGAAGATACCTCAACTGAAACCATGGAATAGTATCTTTCAAAGACAGAAAAAGAAAATATTCACAGTGAATTCTCTATCTGGTGAAACCCTTTAGGAATTAAAGGGGAAAAACTAGTGGAAGGAAAACTCAAATAATTTTTTGAAAGAGATCTACCATTAAAAATTAGCTATAATTTCTTTGAAATAGAAAGAAAATAATAAAACAAGGAACCTTGGAACATCAGATAAGAAGAAGGAAGACCAGAAAGAGAGAGATATGGGTATATACAATAGATTATCCTGTTCTTCATGAGTTTTAGCATCATATTTGGTGATAGAAATAGAAATTATAGCACCATTTGATGGACAAGACAATGATATTTAAAAGTGGGGAAAAAAAGGAAACTAAATGCAAGAAACATTTCCACACTTCACATAGTAAAATGTTGATATCAGGAGACCTGTTAAAGTCATGTATGCATATTGTAACACCCAGAGCAACTACTATAACAACTCTTCAAAGAGATATACTCAAAAAGTATAAATGAATCCACATGTAATCCTAAAAAATATTCGAGCAAGCTGAGAGAGTAATAAAAGTGAAACAGAAGAGTAAGAATCGGAGGAAACAAGTAGAAAGCCAATAATAAAGAGGCCGAATTACACATTAAGATATCAGTAACTACCTTAAGTGTAAATGGTCTAAATACACCAATCAGAAGACATCAGTTGGCAGAGTGGATTAAAAATAAAATGATCCATTTCATTCTCCTTTTAAGAACCTCACTTCAAGCTTAAAGACATAGGTAAACTGAAAGTAAAAGGATGGAAAAATATACTATACAATCAATAAAAAGTTCAGGAGTAGCTATATTAATAACGTATAACACAGAGCATTTTTTAACAGTTTTTATTTATGCATTTAATTAATTTATTTATTTTGAGAGAGACAGAGACAGCACAAGCAGGGGAGGGGCAGAGAGAGATAGAGGGAGAGAGAGAATTCTAAGCAGGCTCTGCACTCTCAGCACAGAGCCCGATTCAGGGCTGGAACCCACAAAACTGTGAGATCATGACCTGAGCTGAAATCAAGAGTCAGACACTTAACTGACTGAGCCACCCAGGCGCCCCGACCATTTTATAGTATTACCAGAAAGAAAGAAAAGAAAAATCATTGGAATTGGGGAAATATTTGAAAATATAGTGACCAAGAAGTTCCTAAAATGAAGATGAGAAACAGCTGTTGGAAATATATCATAGAATAGCAAACAGGATGAATACCTAAAAGTGATCTTAAAATGAAATTTAACAAAACCATGAACAAAAAAAAAGAAGATTCTAAATACGTCTACATTTCATGAAATTTTAGAAAAACAAACGAAATAGAATATCATAAAAGCTTACAGAGAGAAAAAGCTGATAACCTCGAAACAAACAAGAATTGAATTATGATCAAATAATCCTCCAAGGACATTGATTGTAAGCAGGCAATGGAGTAATATTTTATAGGTGTTGAAAAAAAACTACTTATGTGTCCCAGTCTCAGAGTCAACACCAGCTTCATTGCTTGGTGCTTGCTACAACTCAGAGGTATAAGAGAGCAGGTACATATTCTCTGATTTGCCGATAACTTTTGAATAAGTTGGTCTAAAGCTGATGTGAATGCACTGGATTCCATCTCCTACTGTTGTCTCTTTGTATGGGAGACTGCTTGACATAAGATGACAGCCATTTAAAGCATTCACTGGGAAAAGTTGCCTCTGGAGAGCATCAGAACCTATGGAAAGTAGATCTTCCTGTTTTTGGGAAGGAGTCATGAGTACCAAAAGAAGTTGTGATTGGGTATATCCTCTGTCCTTGCGGTGAAGACAAGGCCTAGATCCAGCCAGTTTCTGGTCAAGCAGCTTCCAAGATATTAGGGAACTAAGAATGTTTATCTCTTTATAAAATTTGGATACTAACCCCTTATTAAATATATGGTTTGTAAATATCTTCTCCCATTCAGTAGGGGGCCTTTTGGTTTTGTTGATGGTTTCCTTTGCTGTGCAAAGGGATTTTTATTTATGCAACTCAACACCAAAACAAACAAACAAACAAACATACAAACAAAATAAACAAACAATCTGCTTAAAAAATGGACAGAGGACTTGAATAGACATTTTCCAAAGACGACATACAGATGGACAACAAACACATGAAAAGATGCTTAACATCACTGTAATCAGGGAAATGCAAATAAGACCCACAATGAAGTATTACCTTACCCCTGTCAGAATGACTCACATAAAAAAGATAAGAAATAGCAAATGTTGGCAAAATGTGGAGAAAAATGAACACTGTGCACTGTTGGTGGGAATATAAATTGGTAGAGCCACTGTGGAAAACAGTATGGAGGTTCCTCAAGAAATTAAAAACAGAAATACCATTTGATTGAATAATTGCACTACTTCACCCAAAGAAAGCAAAAACACGAATTCAAAAAGCTTTGTGCACTCCTATGTTTATTGCAGCATTATTTACAATAGCTAAGATATGGAAACAACTTCAGTGTCCAATAGACAAATGGATAAGGAAGATGTGATGCGCACACACACACACACACACACACACTGGAATATTGATTGCCTAGCCACAAAAGGGATAAGATCTTGCCATTTGTGACAACATAGATGGACATAGAGGGTATATTGCTAAGTGAAATAAGGCAGACTGAGAAAGACAAATACCATATGATTTCAGTCATGTGTGGAATCGAAAAAACAAAACAAATGAATAAGAAAGCAAACAAAAACCAGAATCAGACCTATAAATACAGAGAACAAACTGATGGTTGCCAGAGGGGAAGGGTGGTGGCCGGATGGGCAAAATGGGTAAGGGGAGGGGGAGATACAGCCTCCAGTCATGCAATGAATAAGTTATGGGAATAAAATCACAGCATAGGAGATATAGTCAATGATATTGTAATAGTGTCGTATGGTGGCCGATGGTAGTGACACTTGTGGTGAACACAGCATAACATATAGAGAAGTTGAATCACTATGCTGTACACCTGAAACTAATGTAACATTGTGTGTCAACTACACTAAAAAAAAAAAAGACTAATTATCTCCACAAATATTATGTACAACCAACCTGCCACTTGAAGATGAAAGTGAAACATTAACCATTCTAAAAAGCAATCTGACAGTATTTAGCAGAATTGGATATGTGTATTCCCTTTAATCCAGCAATTTCATGCCTTGTTTATATGTACCAGAAAATTTCTCTGGTTTGCATAATAGGTCCATTAGGGACCATGTAACATTTGTTTATTGACTATATTTGTGGTAGTTAAGAGTTGGAGGCAACCTATGCCTTCATCTCCAGGGTAATAAATAAATTAAAATTGTAGATAGAATTCTCTCCAATGCCATGTATTGAAAAAACACACATAATGTACCTAAAACAACAAATAAATATTAAAATATAGTTTTACAAATAAAAAGTAGGAAACAGACAAACAGAACACATAGCACACTTATTATAACTTTAAATTTGAGACAAATAAGAAAATATTACTTTAACAGGACATGTCACTATCTAAGGACCTACATCAAAGCTTGGTGCCTGTTGTGGACTTTATGAAGCAAACCTTGGTGCCTATTGTGAATTTTATGAAGCATTAGATGTGACTGTGGAATGTAGATTAAGGAGAAAGATAAAATAAAATAAATTCAAGAGTATGATCTTCCAAACACAGATGATGATAATTTCCCACAAACTGAAGAGTTTCAAAAATTAAGGTTTGTGCAACTTCCACCTTCTCAATCAGTGAAAATTTTTAATTTCTTGAAAAATAGGTTATGATTTCAGTAAGATTATTATCAATTTCCAAAGGAAAAAATGTTATAGCAGAAAATTTTACATTGTGCCTTTCTTGTGAATTTAATAATCAGTAAAAAATCTTTATTTTTTATAAAAATATATCCACATTCAAATTAAGGGCAATCATGCTCATTTGATCAAATGATAGAAAATAATCTAAAAGGTTATATTGAAGTTAGATTAGACTACTGATCTTGCTGATTTTGTTTTCTCTTCATTTACTAGTGTTGTAAATATTGCCTAAATGATGTTAATCTTGTACTTGTTAAATTACATGTCTAATACTATCCAAATTAACCTAACTTCCCTTCAATTTCTTACCTATTTATTAAGAAAATATGAGCATATGCAAAAGGGAAATGGTATAATGAAATAAAAATGTCTTTGGACTCAGTAATATTGGGATTTCAAATAACAGGTTCACCTCTTCCTAAACGTATACTGTTAAAAGTGTACTTTGAACTCTCCTCTTACATGAAATGGAAATCCTATGTAATTGAGTGATTGCCAACATTAACTGAGATAAAATGCAAAACACCTATAAAAATCTGTGGCTAAAGAATGAATCCCTTACTGTCCTCCCAAATGACAGCACAATGCAAAAATAGTTACTGATGATTCAGATACTATTTTTGATACAATATGAATGCTAAAATGTGAAACTTTTAAAACACTGAATATTTGTGTTAAAAACTGTTGAAACTAAAATATTTGTTTTTTTTGAATTTTGTCCTCAGTGTGATGAGTTAGCATCTTCTTATTTTCTATGTAAAAAAAAATGTAAGCAGTATGTAGATTTGTAAAGCATTAGTCTGAAAGGTTTTTTGGTTTTTAATTTTTATTTGTTTCACTTGTATTTATTTATTTTGAGACAGAGCCAGGGGGAGGGGCAGAGAGAGAATCTCAAGCAGGCTCCACGCTGTCAGCACAGAGCCCGATGTGGTGCTCAGACTCAGGAACTGTGAGATCAGGACCTAAGCCAAAATCAAGAGTTGGCTGCATAAGCAACTGAGCCACCCAGGCAAAAGTATTCATTTTGTTTTTTATGTCTTCCTTTCTTTCTTCCAACCCCCTTCCACCCTCCTCCTCTTCTGCTTATTCTTCCTGTTCCTCTTCCTCTTCCTCTGTTCCCCCACTTTCTTCTTTCTCTCATTTTGTTAAAAGAAATATAGACTATGTCTTACATCTATTTTATTATAATCCTATTTCCCCTGTGACACATAAGGAGAATGAGAATCCAAAGTCTATAAAATAATTTTCCAAAAGTTTTTAAATCCATTTTTCAAAGACTAGAGGTAAAGCTAAACTCAAGTTTTTGGATTATAAATCCACTACCTGTCAGGATATTGCATAGACAAAATATTGCTATTATCACATTACTGAATTATTGAATGTCATTGCTATTATTTAATTTCCTACCCACATATCTTTATAAAGTGTTTAATTTTTTCATAGTCACCTGGTTTGTTTATTTTAAGCAGAAAGAACAATTTGTCAAGTTTTATATCAGGCTATCGTGTGTAATATCATAATTCATTTTAACTTTTAATATGGCATCTGATTTTCTAAGTGGCCACTGTATTTTCCTTACTATGTTATTAATGTAGATATTATCTTGAAGCTAATTTAGTTACAGTAAAGTTTTAGATAGGTAGTCCCTGGTTCTTGGAACAATCAGCCTACAATATGTGACTTAGACACAGCATAAGACAATCCATAGACTATTATGAAATGGATTATTTGTAACAAGAATGCTGCCCACCAACCTACTAGCATACCATTAATATATAGTATTAAAAGCACAGCATTGATACTTTGAAAACTGCTAGTCTAAGAAAAAGTAGGCATAAATGAAATGTGAATTATGATTATGCATTTTCAATTCTACCTCAAAGGTTTTTTTTTTTTAAGTTTATTTATTTATTTTGAGAGAAAGAGAGAAAGAGAGAGAGAGGTAGGGAGGGGCAGAGAGAAAGCGGTGTCCAAAGGATCCGAAGTGGGCTCTGTTTTGACAGTAGAGAGCCTGATGAGGGGCTCATCTCACAAACCTTGAGATCATGATCCTAGCCAAAGTCAGATGCTCAACCAGCTGAGCCACACAGGCACCCCTACCTCAAAGAAAAGTAAAAATTTTCGTCATTCTCTTTAAAGGACTTCTGTAAGAATAAAAAGTAGATGATGTTCTGATTTGTTAGACAACTCTGAATTTTGAAAAACTGGTATAATATAAATTTAAAAAAAGAGAAATATACATTCTAAAGATAAGGATTTGTTAACATTTGGAGAGTGTGGATCACTTACACCACTTATCAATCTGTCGTGAGAGTGAAACACAATAAATCACTTACAGAGTTTTTCCTAGTGTGTGAATTCTCAAGACAGGTTATATTTTAAGAACTTCAATGCTGTTGGGCTTTTGCTTGCTGAAAGTTATGTATAATAAAATGAAAGTTATGTAAAAAGGTTTATTTCATCTCACTTCTTTATTCTCCTTTTGCATTTTACCTTTATGATTGACAAGTTAGAATACAATATCAGAATACACAGAGATGAAAAGGATTAAAAAGACATTTGCATTTCATTGAGACTAAGTAGCATTTACCTATTTTAACTCTACTAGTAATCTATCTTAAAGTCGATTATTCTCACTTTGTATTTATACGCTGAAAGCAATTTTAAATGAAATATTTTAAAGACATCAATATATTCACGTGCCTATGAGCTACTCTAAATAACTGCATATTTAATCATGGAAAGAAAATACAGAATCCTGAAAAGATTGGAGCTGAGTTTGACTTCTGTTTCCTTCTGAACTTCGCAATTTCTCTGCCTATCCAGAACTGGTGGATATCCCACGATACTACGGGATGAGCTAACAACTCTGGGTGAATATTCGAATCAGCGTATCCAAGAGAAATCTTGGTCCTCAGATCTTTTGACTTATATGTGAAATGTTAACACAGTGAGGACGGTGGAGACATAAGTAAGTGGGCTGGGCGCTCCTCAATCCTGAGGCCTAAGAGTAAGGAGACCCAGGTACACAGTTCTAGTGCCTCCGGCACTGCAACCCCACAGAAGTTGAGAATGCTTTTCATGCCTTTTGCTCCCAGTTCGATGATGCTGCACCAACCGGGCCTGTAACTCAAAAACCAGCCATAACATATGATAATAACAACAAACCCAGGGGGCCTAGATAACGAGGTAGAAGCTGAAGTTAAAACAATATTAATACAAGGCAGGAAAAGCAGAGTTACTGGTGTGTTGACAAGCAGCAGCTTGAATAATGACAAAACACCAGGAGATTTGAATGCAGCATACACACATGGAGAGCACTTATTTTAGAACTAGGAAATATACGAAAAATTGTATTTCCCTATGAACAGTTTAGGAAATGAATTGAGGAAGACATAAGCACTGTTGAGACTAGAATATTTGGTCTAAAATATCAAATTAAAGGAAACATCTCAAAGCACAAGAGAAAAATAGTCTGATAAGTCAGGGGCAAAAAAACACAATAGGAAAATGTGGAAATGATCTGATGTGGCAATTCACAGAGGAACAAAAGCAAATGGTGAATAAGCATATGAAAAGGCACTCAAACTAATTAGTAGTCAACAAATGCAAATTAAAGTAACATTGGGCAACATTCTATACCTGTAAGACAGGCTATTTTAAAAATTGAGATAATACCTGTTTTAGATGAAGAATCAGAAAAAATCTATCTTATATACAACTGATGGCAATGTAAATAATTGTGGAAATCTCAGAAGCAAAATGATGACTTCTATTAAAAAATAAAAATGCGTATAGACTCTGAGCTCTCATTCCCACTTCTGCAAATCTGTCTCATAGGATTAATTCTATAGAACTAATAGATAGATGTATAAAGTTATGTATTGCAAAGTAATAGATGTATAAAGTTATGTATTGCAGCATTACACAGAGAAAAAAATAGGAATGAAACAACATGAATACCCTTTAATTTGTCAGTCTTAAATTTAGAAAGCTTCAAGTATAGTACAAAGCATATTTTATCCCTGAACCATTTGAGAGTAAGTTGCTGACCTAAGGCCCTATCAGTCCTGAATAATTTAGTACATATTTTCTACAATGACATTCTCCTACATTGTCACAATATAAGCGATCGAACTTTGAGAAGTAACATTTATAGGGGCATGTAGGTGACTCAGTCAGTTGAGCATCTGGCTCTTTCTTGGTTTTGGCTCAGGTCATGATCTCACAGTTTGTGAGGTTGAGCCTGGTGTCGGGCTCCATCCACGCTGACCGTTCAGAGTCTGTTTCTGATTCTCTCCCTCCCTCTCTCTCTATCCCTCTCCTTCTTGTGCTCTCTCTTTCTGAAAATAAATCAATAAATGGGAAAAATTTATTAAAAAAAAGAAAATTAACACTGATATATTATATTACTAATATCTAATTCTCTGACTCCATTCAACTTTTACTGGTTGTCCCTGCATTGTTCTGTATTGCTCAAGAATCCAGCTTAGGACAATGTGCTAACATTTTGTTAAAATGTCTCTTTAACTTCTTTTGATCTGCCTGTTCTTAACATTCATGATACTGATACTCAAAGATTACAGGCAAATTATTTTGTAGAATGTCCGTTAATTTGGGATTTTTCTCATTGCATTCTATCTATAGGAACATGATTTAGATTAATCTGATTACCAATGTTAAATTTAATCACTTGATTAAGGTGATATCTACCAGACTTCTCTTTTGTAATATTACATTTTCCTTCTGCAATTAATTAATAATACATGGGCAGGTAATTGGAGACTACATAAATATTCTATTTCTTTTCAAATTTAAATTTATATGTATATTTATTTACATCATCATGGAGTCATGATTTCCTGTTTTGTTTTAAGAGTTATAATCTGTTCCTATCTGTATTAGTTTCTGAGGGCTATTGTTAAAAAAAAAAAAAAAAAGTACCAAAACTAAGGTGGCTTAAAACAAGAGAAATTTTTTCTCTCACAGATTTGGAGGTTAGAAGTGCAATATCAAGCTGTTACCAGGTCATGCTCCACCTGAAGGCTTTAGGGAAATACCTTTCTTGCTCCTTCGTAATTTGTGTTTGCTCCTGACAATTCTGAAGCTTTTAGGTACACCCTTCCAATTTCTGCCTCTATCTTTACATGGCCTTCTTCATTGTAACTCTGTGTGTCCTCTTCCCATAAGGACACTAGTCATTGGATTTAGGACCCACCTTGATCCAGTATAAGCTCATCTTAACCTAATTATATGTGCAAAGCCTGTATCCAAATAGGGTCAACAATCTGAGGTTCTGGGAAGACATACATTTGAGGTACGGGGGGACACTATTTAATCTACCACACTATTATAATTTCTTTTGATGTTCGTATGTCCCAGATTTGGCTGGTAGGAATCTGTCGTGCTGAGTTTTATGTCCTTTTGACATGTCCCCATTGTATTTTGAACATTTCCTTATTTTCTGGTGTAATAAGATGTTCCAGGGTCATTTGCTACTTTAATTGTTTTAGCCCTAGGATCTACTGCTTCTCTAGGTATCCTTGGTTCCTTTTAGTAGAAAACAGTATTTAGAAACTAAGATCTGACAGTAGATATGTTAAGTTGCTCTTGAGTTGGGCTGCTTCAAGGCTCACTAAGTGGAAATGTTTTTGTCTTTTGACATCCCTTGTCACAGTCAAGAAGTCTGCTATTATTCTAATCATCTTTCTTTATAGTTTATATCCTCTTTTCCTGGCTGTTTAAAAATAGTTGCTTTGTCTTTGGTGTTCCACTGTGTCCATACATCACAATATGTTATTATTTTTTACGTAGAGTGCATCCTTGATCTATAGATTCATATACCAAACAAATTCTAAAAGAATATTTATTATTTGTTAAATCCTACCTCCACTACTTTCTGTTTTTTCTTGAGGACTCATATCTGTGTTTTTTTTAATTCTTTTTAATCTTTTCCAGCCTATCTCTTTCATGCTATGTTCTATGTATATTCTTTTCTTTAAATTTTTTAACGTTTATTTATTTTTTGAGACACAGAGAGAGACAGAACATGAGACACAGAATCCAAGACAGGCCCCAGGCTCTGAGCTGCCAGCACATAGCCTGTCGCAGGGCCTAAACCCATGAACCATGAGATCATTACCCAAGCCGAAGTCGGATGCTCAACCAACTGAGCCACCCAGGCGCCCTGAGATATTCTTTTTTTTTTATGCTTATTTACCTGTTTTGAGAGAGAGAGAAAGAGAGTTCCAAAAAGGCTCAGTGTTGTCAGCACAGAGCCTGATGCCGGGCTCAATCCCTCCAATTGTGTGATCACAATCTGAGCCAAAATCAAGAGTTGGGTGCTTAACTGACTGAGCTGCCCAGGAGCCCCTAGGTATATTCTTTAGATTTATATTCCACTTCATTATTTTTCTCAAGTCAATTTATTTAATGTTTAATTCATACTTTTTAAAACAATTTCAACAATTTTATTTCTCATGGTTGCATATTTAAATCTACCTATTAATTTGTAGTAATGTCTCATAATCACTTAGCAACTGTGTGCTTTATATATTTAAATATTTCATATATTCAAAAGGTACATCTGATAATTCCAAAAAAAATGCAGCTAGTTGGGAGAAACTAAAACTATTGTTTTTGCTGTTTTTTGTTTTGTTGGGTTTTTTGTTGTTGTTGTTTTGCTAAAGAACACAAATAATGCATTATATTTATGATTTTCAATTTATTGCTTTTTCATGACCTGTGAGATCATGTAGACCTAAATGAGGGAAGTTTTCTCTGGAGATATGTTTTTGCATTTGCTGGTAGCACCAATCTCAGATCAGTGCCTCTTGAGAGTCTGCAAAAGTCTCATGCTCTGTTTCCACTTTGTAATTTACAGGGCTGAGTATCTGATAGTAGGGATGTTGTTGACATCTGCCACTGAGGCAATCTTCTCATTGCCTACACTTAGTACTTTAGCTTCCTGCTGATGATTGGTTTCCATCTTAAGGAGTGTTTGTATGTTTCTGTGAACAGAAGTCAGCCTGTGAATTCTCCTCCTTTTAACACTAGCAATGTCTCAAAACATGTGTACATAATTCTAAAAAAAAAAAAAGTAAAGATGGTTCATAAAGTGGTCTTTTAAGTAAATGCATATAACTTAAAGTTGAATAGATTAAAGATTTAAAGAAGGTAAATTTAAAGAACTTAAGAGAACAGGTAGTATGCACATATGACAAACCTCTGAAGATTGTTGGTGAAAAACAGCACATTTGTAAGTACCACTCTAGTTCATGTTCATTCCTTCCTCCTTGTGCCCTGCTATATTTTATGTATGTCCTGTTTACTTTCGATAATTAATCAATCTACCCTCACACCCTTATTGATACTGTTTCTGTTCTTATATTCCATGCAAGTCAATGTCAGGATGGCGACTTAGGTTACATTTCAATGCCCTAGTGTCTATCACAATTCCATAAAAAGCATAAATACTCATTTAGCTGAATATGTTATGAATAGTTGCCTAACAAGATAATCTGATATTGGGTATTCTCCACTAAAATGTACAACTGTGGACAGATGCTGATCATCTGTGTTTCCCCTAGAACTTCCATACAAACCAACTATCGATGTTAAATTGAAATGTTGAGAGATTAAATTCCTTCTGTAGTTATTAATGATGAGACGCATTCTGTCCCTCATGACGTGTATGTTGATGACATAAATGTCTTTGTGTTTTCTGTATGAATAACCTCTTGCAGCCGAGAAACTGGACGCAGTCTTTGGCATGGGTGTATTAGCCATTGCTGGCAAACAGTAAGTTCTAGCTCATAAAAAACTCATCATTTTAATCTATGCCCTTTGTCTCTATGCTAAGTGTCTTGCAAAACATATTGATTCATCTTCCTAAGAATAACAAGCACATATTGGTTTGCAAGTGCTCTAATATTAGAATTAGTATTCTTACTGTCTGTGTTCTGTAGTGTTTTGTTCTGTATCATACATTTTGTGGTTTACAACATTCTATATCTTGAAATTGTTCTATAATAATGCATGTAAAATATTTCAAAACAAATTCAAATGTACACATATAACTTTTGTCCCATTCTCATAAATTGAATTTAAATGGAAGCATAAATTGCCTTCCAGATTTAAACACAAATATTTTAATCCGTTATTAATACACAGTTTGAAAGTGTTTTTTTCTGATCTAAATATCACGTTAATTATATTTACCTGTGCCAATAGTCACGGCTATGGTGATTGGCAATAAAATGTGACTCCTTGAACAAGTAGAAATTTAAGAGCCTGTTTAAAGTACGAGATTCTTTTCGCAGATGTGTTTTCACTGACAATATTTACAAAATCTCCTAAAAAAATCAGCCAAAAAGTAACAAATAAATCTCCAGATTTTATAGAAAAAAATTTTGGAAATGCCTCTAAATCATATTCTCTATGGCAATAATTCCCTGCAAAAACACATAGTTTATTCTCCTAATTTAAACATACTTCTTTAACATAAATTAAAGAAAAATTTCCCGTTTAATTCATTTTTTGATATTTTTTGTGTGAAAATATTCTACTTAACTAGTACAGATGAGCTCTTGAAGGACTGGACAGAGGGCTGGCAAGTTATTGTAAAATAAATGGTGGTCTGAAGACCATGTGGCCATTGTTCCTGTTAATCTATCAGTATTTGCAGAGAAAAATAAGTAGGTGTGGACTATTTTTGAATTTCATGTTTTTGAGTTTTTATACTTCTAGTGTTTAACCTTGGATAACCTAATATGAAACTAATACAATCCAAACAATATATATATTTTTTAATTTAAGCATATTGGCATCTGTTATTTCTTCCAGAGACATTTGGCAAATTGTTATTTCTTGGAACCTGTCATTTATAGACAAAGGAGTTCAGACATGGTGCTCAATACCTGTGGTACAGGAAAACAGAAGGATTGCTAATTGTTCTCTATAATGTCAGTTAAATAAATAAAATTTGTTAATATTTTAAACATAACGCTGAGAAGTTTTATCTTTGACAGAGTATAGATAGTTTAAGAATATGATTATTATAGCAACAGTGTAAATGATGCACATCACTTAGGGGAAGCGTTTTTCCATTTATTGGACAATAGTGAATCCATCCATATGTATGTATATATGCATCTACATACACATGTATGTAGGCAAATAGTAATGTTGAAACGGAAGCTAAAGAATTAACTGGGAAGAAAAAATAATATCTACATAGTCAAATTTATGTATAAATAAAAGTATCTCTATATCTCCCTTATTTTGTGATATAACAGGAATGAGGATTCCATCAGATTAATAAATGGGTAAATGTCAATTCAGAAATTGTAGGCAAAACACTTTGCTCAGTGAATTCCACAGTGGATGAATTGCATGACGATGAGGATATGTCTCCAATTCATAACTACTGAAACTTTAAAATTTAATAGTTTCCAAATTATTCCAGAAATCATGCTTCTCTTTTTTGATCCATAGCAGAATGTTCTGGAGGAGATGATAATGATATTTTGGTCTTCTAAGAAATATGTTAATGCACCAAATAATATCCTTTTAGACATAACATTCAACAGGAGTCCGGGATTCGTTTGGTACACTCATGATTATTATGATAAAGCCACTAGTTCATTGTCTCGTGGTTCTACAGAGGCTATTTTGGAGGTATCCAGTCATCTGGTGTTTCCACAAATCCCTTACAGTGTTGGAATGTCTATTTTTCTATCTTAAGACTACTTTTTTTATAAGTTGATCTAGAATACAGATGTGTCATTTTGATTCGATTGGATATGTGGACCTTATTTGAGTTTGATGCACTGCTGGCAATTTTGCCAGCTAGCATATAGAATGATCCTTAGTGCATTTCATGCTAATTTTATTTCTTGAGTAGGCATTATGCTAGCAATCCAGCAATCCAGTGGCACTTTTCTGGGGTTTTCTAAGAAGTAGTTAAAAAAAAAAACATATATTGGGTTTACTCATAAGCACAAAAAGAAGGCACATTCCGTAAGTAATTGGTCAATGGTCCATTCCCCAAGATAAAGATTTTTTATTATTTCAGTGTTATTGTTACAATAAAGCATCTAAGTTGAACATTGATCTCATTTATTCTTACATTCAAGGGCATATTTGAGTGAATTGGTGTTCACTATTTCTGGCCTCTTTCAGAATTCACTTTTATTTTATTTCCTTTTACTTTGTATTCTGTCATCAACTCATTCTGCCCTATTTTTCCCGGAAAAAAAAATCTTGAATAAAAAAGAACTTGCTTACTTTGTGTGGTTTCTTAATAATTCTTCTCTAATTAGGAGGATTCATATCACTTATATTTTTAGGAGAAAAAAATGTATACGTAGAGAACAGATGGTACCGTTAGTACCCAAGATGAAGAGTTTTATTCACAAAGCATTTGTGGACCATTTTGTGTGCTTTTTCTAACTTTCTGTCGTTTTGCCCCCAATTTGCTTAGCATCAGTTCAGATGTAGTAGAAAGTTTTGTGTGACATTATCATTTGTTGAAACTCACATGAAAAGAAATTAATGTCAATTGAAATAATTCAAGGAAAAAAAAGTTAAAACTCTGATGCTTAACAACTATAATAAAGCCATTAACCCTGCAATGATAACCTCCTAGTGCAGAGAAGATTAAATTTATATCTAAAAAATGTTTACATTTATCTTTATTTTTAATTAGTGAGGATTCAGGTGACAAGTTTTCTGACCTTTAACATTCTTTTTATTGAAATAGATACATCCTATTCACTAGAGTTGACTCTTATGGAAATTGAGTTACTTAAATTATACATAATTAAAAAATATTTTTAATGTTTATTTATTAGTGAGAGACAGAGAATGTGCATGGGAGGGGCAGAGAAAGGGAGACACAGAATCCGAAGCAGGATCCGGGCTCTGAGCTGTCAGCACAGAGCCCGACCTGGGTCTCGAACTCACAAACCGCGAGATGATGACCTGAGCCGAAGTTGGATGCTCAACCGACTGAGCCACCCAGGCCCCCCATTAAATTGTATATAATTTTAAACCACTCAAAAGTGAAGGAGTAGGAGAAATAAAAGAGATAGGTGCATAGTGAGGCACCTGAGGAAGAGGGTGAGATGCAAATGAAGGCTGAAAGAATCAATATAATTTCCTACAGATTAGACAATTCCTGTTTTGTGGTTTTGTATATATAATTTTTTTTCTGATTTGCTTCTTAAGATTGAGATTACCTATTCAACACAAAGAGAAATAAGTATAAATTAGTTTTGTATGTTAACCAGATTCCTCATAGGCTGTAGCAATGTTATGAAATGCCAAATCTGAAATAAAGTTATTTATTTCACACAATTACTAATGCTGTATTTTATAAAAAACAGAATTTTTCTTCATTTTAATGCATATGTTAATATATTATTTTATTTTTTCAGATTTATTGAGATATAATTTACATGTAACCTTGTGTAAGTTTAAAATGTATAGTGTGTTGATTTGATACACTGATATATTGCAAAATGATTCCCAATAGTTAGCTAACACCTCTGTCATATCATGGAATTGCCATTTCTTTTTTGTGGTGAGAACATTTAAAATTTACTCTTTCAGCAACTTTCAAGTACATGATACCATATTATTAACTATAGTCACCATGCTGTACTTTGGATTTCTAGAACTTACTCATCTTATAACTGAAAGTTTGTCTCTTTGACCAACACTTCCTCATTTCCCCCACCTCTTTCAGTCCCTGATAACCACCATTCTGGTCTCTGTTTCTATGTGTTTGCCTTTTTTAGATGCCACATATGAGATCATTCAGTACTTGTCTTTTTCTAACTTATTTCACTTAGTATAATGCCCTCAAGGTCTATCCATGTTATGTCAGGATTTTTTTTCTCTCTCATGGTGAATAATATTCCAATATATTCATTTTATATATGTAAATCGAATATAAATATATCCAATTATATATATAAATATATAAATAAGATTCCATTTATATATTATTTAGTATTTATATATAAAATATTTATATATTTAGTATATATACATACTGCACCTTCTTTATCCATTCCTCTATTGATGGACACTTTGTTTTAAAAACAGAACCAAGACAGATAGATGCAGGTGGAAAGTGTGAGGAAAATCAATCTCCTGTCCCAACAATCTCCACTTCCAGTCACTCCTCAAAAACTAATTCTTTTAAAAGCTTCTATTTTAAGTTCGTGTGTTGATTATTTCCATAACTCTAAAACATATGCTGATGGCTCTATTTTGCTTTATTACTTAAGAAAACATTTACACTGATACCCCATTTGAAAAAAATGACAATTTTGCTTGCTTACACAACTCCCTTTTAGCTTTCTTTCTTTTTTTATAATTATATTGTTATTTTATTATGTTCATTTAAAAACATTTGACATTCTACATCTTCATACAGTCATATCATGACTCCACATTGTGGAATGTGAGAATATGAGATCTTATGCCTTTTTCCACCCTTTGCCTCCTCTTCTGTATCCCAATCTTTCTCTATGATACCTTTATCTTTTCATTGTCAAGGCTTAAGACATTTGTATTATGTTTTATTTATGTTTTGTCATCTTGATTATATGAAGTTAAATCTAAATAACTTGTTAATTACTATAGCAGTGGACATAGGAGGCACTGTCCTAATTTCCCTCCTGAGTTGCTTATTGTGAAGATTGCCCTCATCAGATTTCTTTTGGAATTATCTCAACAAGGAAAACTACCTTGCTCTTCCAAAGGACCTTAGCCTAGAGACTGAATGAAATGTGGTGGTATAAGGCTTCATCCCCTCATCCCCATTTGGGGCAACACTATAAGACAGAGTTCAAAGTTCCCCATCTGTTTCTCAAAAAACTCAACTAGGTATCAGAAGTGGTCAGAGAAAACAAGTGCTATGATGGGATTTTGGCCCAGGATGACACATGGCCTGCCTCTGTCATGAGGATGACATTTCTAGTGGTAGCTGGAACACAGACAGCTCCTGTCACAAAAGAAGCAATTGTTAAATCTTTCACTGTTGTAAGCTGAGATGGCCCACCTGGTGGAAAGGACTGCACTAGTCCATGGTGTGTATCAGAATTTGGGGAATTGTAGGGCAGAGGAAAATGTAATTATAAGGACAGTAGAATTGAGTGGCTATTTCTAAGCTCAATCGAGTTTGGGGAAAAGTATAACAAAAAAGAGGAGAGTAAGCAGAAATTGCTCCTTGAAAGTGAACTGTGAAAGACATCGTTGGTCTCATGTAGAGAGGTTCTTATCTCCTGCAGCTACCAAGCAGAGAAAGGAGAGGATCAGGACTAGGAATTTATTTTAAGAGTAGCTAAGCTGCAAAGATGGTTAAATGTCTAGCAAAAGTTGGGCTGTTTTGCCAAAATAAGGGCCTTAGTCAAGAAAAACAGAATCCTGAACCAAGGCATGGGAACATCTGGATTGATGAGTCCAAATCATGAAGCCCTAGATTCCCCTGAACCATCTACTTACAACTCTTCATTAATGGACAATAAAGAAAACTCTCTCCTGAAAGGCAATATGCTCTTCCTCATAATCTACCTTCATCTTCCTTCCTGGACATTAGGCCATTCACCCTAGTGAAGTAACAACAGAAACTAGACAGAGGAATGCTGATCCCAAAGAGAGTGAAGGGTGGGTAAAATGAAGAGGCTGTGAGAACTTGCAGGGCCCTGGAGAGTGTGTTAAATAAGGCAGAATACCAATTATGATAAAATATAATATACTAATCTCCCTCAACTTATGATGGGGTTATATCTCATAAACCCATTATAAATCAAAGATATCATTAAGTAAAAAATGCACTTAATACACCTAACTGACCCAACATCGTAGCTTAGCCTCGCTTAAATGTTCTCAGAAAGCTTAGCTTACAGTTGGACAAAATCATCTAACACAAAGCCTCATTTACAAGAAAGTGCTGAATATCACATGTAATTTATTGAAGACAGTACTGAGAGTGAAAAACAGAATGGTTGTATGGGTACAGAATCGTTGTTAAGTTAGTGCTTGTTCCCTTCGTGTTGGAACCGCTTACTGGGAGCTACAGATCGCTGCCCTTGCCCAGCATCAGGAAGAGCACCGTACCACATCTCACTAGCCCCAGAAAAGATCGAAATTCAAAATTTGAAGTATGGTTTTATGGAATTCATATTGCTATCGCAATAAAAATAAAATTTAAAAATCATAAGTTGAAACATTGTAAGTCTGGGCCGTCTGTATTGATGTGGGAGAGCTCTTCCAGGATATGAGACTTAACACCTTGGCAAAGATGTTGAGAGATGGTGTGAACATGCTTCTGAGAAGTTTCCTACATGCATAAGAAAAAGCAGTTGTCCACCCTAAGGGAGGTAAAATGTCAAAATTACAAAAGTAAATGATGCAAGAAGGGATTAAAAGGCTCAAAGAGGTGGGCATAATAGATTGCATCTAGTATGTGAGGCCAGAAAATACCCGGATGACTATATTCCAGAGTGCCTGGAAGATACATTATTTACCAAAGCAATAAGAAATGTATTGATGAAGGGGGGGCGGGCACCGGCATCACTAAGAAGTCAGTGGCGGCTCCCCTGAAAGCCAGGGCTAATGTAGGAGAGGCCATTGTAGAACTAAACTCATTAATAGCACTAAGGATAATAGGAACCTGAAACAATTAATGAATGCCTGATAGCAATACAATTCTCAAAGTTATGTAAGCTCAGTCTTTGAAATAAGTAACAAGTTTGGAGAGATAGTCAAGGTGATCTGACAGATAGTAATAGACCACAGCATACACAGAGGCAAATTGGATAACAAGGGCAAATCAATTTGTATCATCAGAAGTCAAAGAGGGATGATCATGAGGTTTAAGGTACTCACCCCAATAAAAAGTCATGAGTGTTTTCTTGGTTTCTGAATCTAAGCTCATTTTCTTATATAGATTCCAAACAACTGAACAAGAGACAAGTCCTCAGGAGGAAAAACATCACAATTAACAAAACAAGTCTATTTGGTAATGAGTTTCATGATCCATACCAAGGGGACATAAGGTCATTTATTTATGTACCTTGGGAAAAAAAGGATACCCAAACATTTCAAGAACTATTGGACACAGAGTCAAATTTGTCATTTATGTCTGGAAATAAGTGTCACTATGGACACTTAGGTTACTTTTTTACCCCCCACTGTTAAAAAAAGTCAGCCTTTCAACACCAATTCAATAATCAATTCATTGTCTGAAGTTCACTTTGTAATGTATGTGATATAAGAAATATTAAATTCATTTGATTTTTCTAGTGTTTGCTTTCTATTCCTACTGCTTTTATTATTTTTAAAACTTTTATTCTGAAATTATTTTTTTCTCATTTTAACCTTTGATTAAGCCAATGAATATGTATTAGTCAGTTTTGTAACTGAAACTAGAAACACTGGCATTTTACACGGAGCAGAACAGCCAGAGAATATAAAGATGTAATAGTTAGAAAAATAGCCACTGTTGTCCAGTCACTGTGTCATATACCTGAAACTAATGTAATACTGTCAATTATACTCAAATTTAAAAATTGCAAAAATAATTAAACAATAACAAAATAGCTACCATTTTTTAAATGTTTTTATTTATTTTTGAGAGAGAGACAGAGTGCAAGCAGGGGAGAGGCAGAGAGAAATGGAGACACACACAGAATCCAAAGCAGGCTCCAGTTCTGAGCTGTCAGCACAGAGCCCAATGCAGGGTTTGAACTCAGGGACCACGAGATCATGACCCCAGCCTAAGTCGGATGCTTAACTGACTGAGCTACCCAGGCGCTCCTAAAATAGCTATGATTTTTAAGAGAATACTAAGTATAACTTTTTTTTAGAAATATTTCACATACTCCTTTTTAACAATCTTGTGAGATCATTATTTTCCAGTTTTAAGGACAAGGAATGTATGGCTGAGAGGTTAAATGAAACAAGTTTGTAGAGCTAAGAATTAGTGGAAACTGCTTTTGAGTACTGGCATATTCTCTCCAGAACCTTTGTTTTTAACTATGAAAATGTTTGCATAGAATTTCAACTTCCGACCAATAAATAGGAAGCTTCCATTGTGCTTTAAGCATATCCTGGGGCTCCTGGGTGGCTCAGTAATTTGAGCGTCTGACTTCACCTCAGGTCATGATCTCACAGTTTGTGAGTTCGAGCCACTTGTCAGGTTCTGTGCTGACAGCTCAGAGCCTGGAGCCTGCTTATGATTCTGTGTCTCCCTCTCTCTCTCTCTGCCCCTCCCCTGCTCATGCTTTGTGCCTCTATCTCTCTCTCAAAAACAAATAAACATTAAAAAAATTTTTTTTAAAAGCATATCCTAATACTTATATTGTCCTTTAAATTGAAATGCTCACATTTTCTAATGAAAACTTGTAATTTCTGACATCCATTTTGTGAGAACATCTCTACTTTTAGATTAGAATCTAAATCTAAAAAATCTAAATATGCAAAGGATATCCATCATTTGTGTGTTGCCATGGCTGAAGAATTTTTGTTAAAAAAAAATTAACTCCTTACTCCCAAATTGCCAAACCATTTCTGTAGACATTGCTTGCTTAACCTAGAAGGCATTTTTAAATGTTTAAACACTTATAACATAATAAACTTATCATTACCATATAACCAAAGAAGACGTTCTGAATAATTGAGGGGTTAAACTCATATAGAGTGGCTTCCATGAAATAGTAAGCATTTTATTTCATTTACAGTCATCATAGACTTAGCCAAAAATTGAATTTTTAGAAATAGTTAAGGTTTAGCTTGGCCAAAATGCTGATAGAAGATTTTTAATAATTTTTTAAAATCCATGTGTGTATAAAACCTTACCAAAAGCAATTGAAGTGATCTTTTTTGAGGAAACTATGAACGGTAATCTATAATGTAACTCTTTTGTTTCATTTTCTCTGCTTCTAAACAGTCTCAATTTTCTTCTCCAACCACTCAAATGTCCTACATATCTTTCGGCCAACCTGATCTTTGTTAGTGACAACAGATAGAAATTAAGAGTTTGAAACCTCACCTAGTTGTAATTTTGTATGCTTTCGTTAATGCTTTTTTTTTTTTTTTTTTTTTTTTTTTTTTTTTCCAGAAATAATGCTTGAATCCTCATTGTGTACTGTTGGAGGAGAAGTTTTTCCTCTGCCTTTCAAAGGTTTTCCTGGCTGGTCTGGGGATTAAATTGGCAATAAACAGATTATCAGGAGAAAATCAATTTTTTCTTATAGGAGAAAATCAAATTTAATATTTGTACTTATGGGAAAGCCACATATGTGAGGGGTCAAAGACAGAAAGGCAAAATGGATATAAATGCCATCCTGAGCTAAGGAAAGGGACAGGAGTGTGCAGCTTCTGGAGAGAGGAGGGCAGTTCACAGGGCAACAAGAAAAGCAGGTATTTGGTAATTAGATGTTTGCCCTGCGATATAGGTGGGTCATTCAGGTAAGATTTATCTCTGGTAATAGCTCCAATTCTGGAAAAGACACTTTACATTCTTCTGTTAGTTAAGGATGGGGCAAAACTTTCTCCTGAGCCCTCAGGGTCTTAATTATCTTTAGCTCAAAATAATCCACATGCTAAAATGGCACGTTTTGTAGTGACTTGTTTGCAACCACTTCAGTACCCTCAGCTATTCTAGGCATTCTGCAAAGATGAGTAAGAACATAGTACCTAACTTTAAGGTTCTCAGTTATCAAAAGAGATAAACACTGAAATAGATGAGTTCATAAAGAAGCAAATGGATTAGGGATGTATATTGCTAGCGATGGTTAAAGCCCCATGGATTATATAGTGGGGAAAATAATTCTGAGTAGGTGAATAATTTTTTTTACTACTAAAATAATATTTATGTGTATTTTACAGAAATTCACTAATGCTTGTCTCTTAAAAATAAATGTTTTATTTTATTTAAAATTTGTGATGCCTGAGCAATTATGTTTTTCCTCTCAGTTTATCATTCCAGAAGAAATTAGCCTGTGCTAATTTCAGAGTCATGATATAGAATCATTACTGAGCTGGTTGTAGTTGTAGTTGTAAAAAAAAAACAAAAACCAAAAAAAAAAAAAAAAACCAACAAAACTATGCTTTTATGGATCAATGCTGAAAAACCAAATGCATATTATAATATTTAGACTCATAGGAAGTAAAAGATGGCACCACAGTCTTTGGGAAATGAGGGATATGAATTAGTTTAAAAGTATCTAAATTGGGAAGGTTTTTAGGGTGACCAGAATCAACAGAGCAAGCAAATTTCCAGAAGATAAATGGCAGCTTTTGATATAATGTAATAGACTTCAGACAAATGTAATAATTTGTTCTTAATTTTGATGCCTATAAATGATTGAATATGAAAATTACTTCTATATTTTGATATATTACATCAAAAAATTAAAATATCAGAATTTATATGATTACCAAGAACAAATTTATTGATGACTTTTACTTTTTTTAGTATAAAACGAAACATTGATCTGGAATGCCTAAATTTGATGCTATTAATCCAAAGAAACATCAGTGAAACAGATCATGTTGTGCCAAACCTTATCCTTGGTTTTCTCATTAGGTTCTTTAGGAAGTTGCATTTATTCTTTGGAAATACTAAAGCGTTCTTCCAAAACACACCTTTAGTGTTTCAGCATTGCTCAGTTCATTGCTGAAGCTAATGCCTTACTTGTGACTGGAAAATATTTACTTCCTATGAAAATCTGGGTCAATAAACATTAGAGAATTAAGAGCATTTCATTCTGAATATAAGTACCAAACCTAAGATATATCATCTGTTTCCACAAAGTTTTAATATTGTTTTATTTCCCTTCTTGTTCTCCTGCTGTAGTTAAGGACGTAGGCAAGGTATGGTCATAACATGCCTTGTCTCCAGTTTAATGGAAAAATCAATGGATACTAGTAATTTCAAGAATATTAGATACAACCACTGTCTTTCTTAGAGTTCTTAGGCTGAGACTCTACAACAAAAAGTAATTGAATATTAATATAAATCTCAAAAGCTAAGTTACATTTGACCAAATTAAGCATAAATAATATATTTGTTTAAATTATAATTTCTGAGTGAACTGGCCAGAGGAATTAAAGCAAATGTTTATTGACTTTCTTTCTTGTCCTTAAGATCTATTGTCTTTCCTTAATTTACTGCATGAAAAATAGTTGTCAGCTTCTTGGAATATTTTCAAAACTGTAGCTGTGAAGAAGGCATTGCCTTGTTCCTCTTTCTCCTTGTGTCTTTTCTTTCCCAAAATATGGAGATGAAGTCATTAATTTCATTATCCCCAAATTAGGTTGTGTACCAGGAAAAAACAAACAAACAAACAAACAAAAACCTGTTTAACAAGGCACATTCACAGAGGCATGGAGGAAATTGAGGAGGAAGGACATGAGATCCGTGTAGATTGTTTAAACCTTCTTAAGGAACTCCTCAGCCACAATCCACTCTTCTGGCAATGACCAACAGCCTCATGTCCCTGATCTCCCTGTCCAGCTCCTCCATGAGGTGAATGACAAAGTCCACCAACATGAGCTTGTGCAGAGGCTTGTGAGTCGAAAACTGATGTCACATTCTTCCACTGCTTTCCTTCCAAGAATAAAGAAGTTCTCTGCTGCATCATCATGAGGCACATATTGCTTTCTAGTCCATCTTTGCATGCTTTCAGTACCAGTGACACTGTTGACACCTGAATTGCTTCCCAAGTTACACTGCCTTCTTCCTTCTGGGGCTGCAGTTCTTAGCAAGAGGCTACTGTTGTGATTAAGATTTCCCCAGAATTTAATTCCTCTCTGTAGCAGGCCAACAGACAGTGGGCTGATGGATCCTGGGTAAAACTTCACAAATAGGTGTTGCCTAACACCTGTTAGCTAATACATTGCTTTCAATTCTTGGTATTTCTTCTTCAACTCTTTAGTTCCACCTCATGTTTGAGACTAGTGTGGTTCTGGAAGACTGAACAAAATAGAGACAGTTCTTTCATCCTCTTCTCCTAAGACCAACTCAGTTGCACAGTAGCCTTATCATACCAGGATTATTTAGATGCTGACCCAGATCTTGCCTCCCTCTCACCTGTTATGTATTGCCTTCACAATATCTCTAATTCTCCGTATATGAGAGAAGAATGTGCATTTGTAACTATTGTTACCAAGATTTTGTTGGCCTTTACGATGGCTTCATATTTTTTGTAAGTATTTTTTACATGTATTTTCTTTTCTCTGGTATTTTTTGATCTCTATGCTTTTCTTCTCTTCATTCCACCCTTTCTTCCTCCTTCTCTTATTAAATAATGCACATTCTGCACATGGGTTTCTATTCCCATTCTGTGAAAACAAATATTTTTAAAATCTCTATTGAAGGGGTCAGGAAACACTTTCCGTAAAGGGCCAGATAGTAATTTTTTATATTTTGCAGACCATGCCATATAGCCTTGGTCACACTTATTCAACTTTGCCTTTGTAGTGCAAAATTAGCCACAGACAGTATGCAAATAAGTGACATGGCTCTGTTCTAATAAAACTTTATTGACAGGAACAGATAGTAAGCCATGGTTTAAAGATTCTTACTCTATATCACACGCTTCTATTTAAGGAGAAAAAGAGTGACTACATTCTCGGTATTTTATTACTTTGAAAAAAACATTGTTAAAAAACCGGTCTCCTTCCTTCAAGAGCAAAATCCTCTTTTGGAGCTTTTGGACTTTCTGTTAAAATAAACAAAAGAAAATAACAACAATAACAATGAAAATGCAGCTATATGACAAGGATCAAAGAAATCATAATTCAAAGTTTATTACAGTCCACACATAACCTACAGCTATCATACAATGTGCAAATATACACGTGGCATCTAATCGTTCAATTGGAAATAGCCACCTTTGTCAAACAGTGGCTCTGATAAACAAATACTCTTACCAAACCGTCAATATCTTTGAAAAACTGATTCAAATATGAAAATGACCTTCTATTCTGCCACATTCTAATTCTTTTAATTTCTTTGTTGCCTAAGTCCTACAAGGCTGGCTTTGAGTTTTGCATCATCGCCGCTCTAACATTTATGCAGCACCAGAGCCTTCTAAGACCTAATGAGTTTTTGAATTACTCTTCAGGTAAGAGTGACAATAGGTGAATGTAACAAGGGGAAAAAGCAAATAAAAGAAAAAAAAGTTTTTTCGGTCTAAAATGCATTTTCTAAACCAAGAATAAATTATCTTAATAAACAAAGATTATTATAATTGGAATTATGCTGACTATTTATAGAAGATGTCTTCCTTTCCTGTACTTGCTACTTTGTTTAGTGTTTAGACAAATACTATATATGCTACCAACTTACAATAGGTAGGAAATCATGGTTTACTTTAAGGATAATTACTGTATCGACTGGTGTTTATAATAAATGAAAATTTCCTTGAAAATAGAACATTTTTCCAATTCTGTATCCCAACTGCCTTATACATAGTAGCACTCATTATTAGCTGAAGTGATAAGTGAACAACTTTATGATTACTTTTTTATTAAATATGCATCTCCTTTGATGTTGTGATTTGTAATTATGTAATATAATTTGAAGACTTGCTAACTTTCTCTATCCTGAATAAAGACATATCACATAAAGAAAAACAATGATGCTGTCCTTTCTTTTTACATAACTGATATGCTCAGTTCTTAGTGGACATGTCGCTCTTTGAGTGTTGTATAAAAGAATAAAGAGCTCTGTCTTCAGAACTGAGCAATAAATTGCACAGATACTGTCTAGGAGTGGAGTTGGTTTCAAGTTGGTATTTTGTATCCAAATTATCATGTGTCATTATACATAGAAGTAATGCAAAACCATTTTGAAAATAGAAATCCTTAGTTGAGATAAATTTTAGTCTGGGTATAAAAAGGAAAGCAGCAGTGACAAAAAATGATGTCACTGAGTAGCCGCAAAGGATGGTATGTCCTTGAGTGATTTAAGGTTGGGGGCAGTAGATGAGAATTAAAGAGAGGCACTGAAGGATTTCCACTGCCTAAAATTTCTTGTGGTTTCACATATAGTTTTATCTAATATAGTTTTATCTAATGTAATAAAACAACATTTTATCTAATGTAATAAGTTGGAGAAGCTTAAGTAGACTCCAATGTATGTACCTAAGATCAGGAAATCACTAAGTTAGTTCTATTGTTACTTCATTTGTGTTTCAAAGTTCCGGATGTTCTGTTAAAAAAAGATCTTGATATTTCCTCTGAAGGCTAGAGCTTTTTAAGAAGAAATTTAGTATTCTAACAAGACATTTGTCTTTGTTTAAGGTCATCCTTACAACTTTGAAGAGAGAACATGCTGACAATTTATGAAGCAAATGTCGTCTAACTACCCATAGAATAGGGCAAACTTACATTACCTGTCAAAGCTACACTGAGAAATTGCAGGAAAAGACAACTGTACAGAGAATGTATCTATACTCTTGTCATTTTTTTTCTTTATGCTGAATATGCCACTGCAGAGTTAGACAGAATTAGATTACCTCTCTGAATAGAAAATTATCAATGAAGAGTCTAACAAAGATATATAGGTCACCATTCTAATTTACTTGAAAAACTAATCATGGTCTTAAGGTATATCAATTTCAATCATTAATCACATGATCCAATTGGGGAAAATAATACACTGAAGCATAGTTTAAGTTCAGTTTATGGAAGAATATCACAAGTGCCTGAAACAGTACTTGAATTTCTATAAATGACCAATACATATATATTTGATTGAATAGCTAATTGACTCAAAAATCAGATGGGCTATCTCTCATGTTAGTGAGATTTCTTTCTGCTAGAAGTTCTTAACATTTGAGGTATTAAAGGAAATATTGGATGACTGCTATCGAGGTATGAAGTATAAAGAATTCTTTCATTGATTTTGCATTTGAGCTAGATATCATGTTCAATCTTTTCCTATTCTAAGTCTTTACAGTTTTGGTAAGAACTCAATAAGCCTGAATACATATAAGAATGTAATCAGGTAACACATTATATTCTGAATATATATGTAAAATGGCCATTTTGCTTATGATGATATCAGTGTCTAAACAGTTAAGTATAACTTTCATGTGCAGGTGGATAACAAAGAATAGATAATTCTGGTTGCTTACACATAATCAAGAGCTACTATATATGAATCAAAACCTATTTGAATCCTTAGAAAGCATGTGTCCTACTTCTGCAATTTTGTGGTGTACGAGGTGCTGTGCAGAAGGCAAGCCATATGCCCTATTCAAGGCTTCTAGTAGACAAAAGAATCAGGACTGTACTACTGACTCCTGGGTTAGTGCTCTTTCCTTTTTTATTAGCATTTTCCTACTATACCTAATACATTTTTTATGACCTATAGACTCAAGTCTATAAACTCTCAAATAAGTAAATATTTAGGTGTAACTGCATTTAAAAAAAAAAGCATATGCTGCAATAAATACATTTTTATTTGATGAAGATGAGGCAAGAGGCAATGACTAATGAATAAGTATTGTCACTCAAAGATCTAAAAATGAAAAGCCAATAATCAAGTAATAAGGAACTTCACAGCTCAAGAGGAAGATTTGCAGACTACAAGTGACTGGGTTCTGCAACTTTTCAGGAGTTAAAACATCTAGTGATTACATGGCAATGGGAGGGGGTTTCAGTATCCATTAAAATCATGAGTGTGAAAGGAAATTCTATCTCCTCAATGGATATTGTGAGGAAGGCACAATAGATCACAATTCCTCAAAACCAAAACATGAAAGGGAGAGAATATGTTAGCACCATGTTAAATTCTGTTCATTCAATATCTAGTTGTAAAGGTTGCCAGACCAAACACAGATGGAATCTCAGTAGACTGCCTATGTAAATCACACAAGGTTAACTCGCTATCTAGTAAGGTTTCACAAAGCTTACTGGTTTATTAAAGGGGAAAGTGGCTTTCAAGTGATTTTGCATTTGAGCTAGATATCATGTTCAATCTTTTCATCAAGTGGCTTTTGTAACAGCTTGAAGCCGACTCAACTACTTGGTTCCATCTGCGGCTTATCTGAATTCCACACGTCTAACTTGAATATATTACAAGTGTCCTGATGGTGTCTTAACTCCCCAGTCAGGAAGGTTTTTCTCTCAAATTTCATTTTCCTGTTGTTGTTTCAGAGGCACATCCCTCTCTCTCTCTCTCTCTCTCTCTCTCTCTCTCTCTGTCTCTCACACACACACACACTCTCTCTTCCTGTCAATCTCTTCCTCTCATTCTCACTCCCTCAATTTCTCTCTCTCTCTCTCTCTCTCAATATTGGTGTATGGGAGGGGTTGCCTTAACATGCATGAAACTCAAGATCACTGACTGGAAACCATGATCTAGGTGGTTGCCAAGTCAACATCAAAGTGAAGAAGTATATTTACCAATGTAAAAGGAATGAAACTGGACAGAGAGACTCACATGGGAAGTCAAGAGGGCTTTCAATCACAATCCCAATATTTGTAGGAACTGAATAAAAAGTTAACCATGGAGGAATAATTTTAAGTCACATTTATGTGATTGTCACAGCTTTTATGCATTGCTTCGGGATTAGAGTACAGGGATTTGCTAAAATTTCCAATAGCCTAGGGTCTCCAAACAGGTTCATGGCTGCCAATACATTGTCAATGGGTTATTGTCTGTGCAAAGCTGGCAGATGCCTGCGGCATGCCACTTCAAGTGCTCTTGACAGTCCTGTTGTGGTGAGAAGTGCCATGAATATTTCATCCAACTTTGCCCAGGTGCAACCTTGCCTCAGACCCTAATTGTGTGCCTCTTACTTCGTATCACAGACCTGCTCTCAAATACCCCTGAGACATTTGGAAACCCACTGAGTACTCACAGAATGTGCAATGCAGAAGTGGTTGCTGCTGATGCCCATGGGATCATTCTTGACCAGCGGGGAATAGAAGCCAATAAACAAACAAATACTGTTCTTCTTTGTACACCAGGTGGTCAGTTTGTGACTGAGCCCCATAGCTCATATATATGGCCAACATGGTGAACTGCATTCTTTCTTCCCTTTTGATTCCCCCCACCCCCCCGGGCCCTACTCCCTAATGTCACTTCTCAAATAAACTACCTATAGCTCTGTTTCTCAAGGTCTACTTATAGAGATCCCAGCTTAAGACAGCCATGATTTAGCCCTCACCGTGCTCACTGTGGTTAGGTAGGTCTTCTTTTAGCTGGAGCCATTTTCTGTATCACCTACCTTGAAAGCAGACTCCAATTTTATCCAAGTATGTTGTGCAGATATAATCATTTTTTAAGTGCACCATGACCCAAAAAAGTTCAGAAACATTGCAATAAGCTACAAATGTATGAGGACTTGCTATTTGACTATAAAGTTCATAATTTACAAAGAACTAACCAGAAAGATACAATTTATAGAACTTCATTTCAGAAAACAAAATGCTCTTGGTTATTACTCTATCCAATTACATTACTAATTTAGAGGGTGATATGGCTAACAGAGTAAGACAAAAGGAAATTGAATGTCTAAGGCGCGTAGAGAAGCGTAATGACAAAGCATGAACGTGAATAAGGTGACAAACCTCAAAGTAATCATGGAACATTTGAATTTTAGCTCAAATGTGACTTGGTATTACCTACCATAGGTAATATGACCAGAAGGTCACTTTCACATTGTATTTTAAATACTAAAATAAAAATACTTACCTTTATTATGGGAAAAGAGACAAACCTTGTGGCATAACCACATTACATTCTTCTACCCTACTTTCACCATTTATATGGACTCCTTATGCCTTGAAAAGATTACTCTGGAATACTTCAAAGCCACTATTGAGACTCCTTAGAGTGAAGACTTCTTACATCATACACGAAGTCCTATAAAGTTTGACCTTCCAATTAAAGAGCTTCTAGGACAATATTTCATGAAAAAAACAATACTTTCACATAAGAAACAGGTTTACATATAAATATTCCTTCTACATCTATCACTAGACTTTAAATTTTATTAAAAATTTTTTAAACATTTATTCATTTTTTGAGAGATAGAGAGATACAGTGTGAGTGGGGTAAGGACTGAGAGAGAGAGACACACACAGAATCTGAAGCAGGCTCCAGGCTCTGAGCTGTCAGCACAAAGCCCAACACAGGGCTCAAACCTTCGGACCATGAGATCATGACCTGAGCTGAAGTTTAACGCTTAACTGACTGAGCCACCCAGGTGCCCCACTAGACTGTAAATTTTAATTACATTTGATGTGAATATGTTTCCACTAAAAAAAAATCACTTTCATTGTCGTCACAACATGGTTTCATATGAATATGATTTTAGACATCCAGTCAAACCTTCCATCTCTCATTCCACTGTCTTCATAATGGGTATAAGTATATGTGCACATATTTATAATTACATGTGGATAAATACACATATATTTGTGTATGTTTAACATAAATATATATTTATTTGTAAATTATATATGTCGTATTATTTTTTTTTACATTTTAAAAGAAAGTTTTAAAGTTTAGAAAAAAGGAGAATATTTTCTTCTCACATCAGAAGAGATTGTCTTGGTGTGCCTGGGTAGCTCAGTAGGTTAAGTTTCTGACTTCAACTCAGGTCATGATCTCAGTTCATGGGTTTGAGCCCTGTGTCAGGCTCTGTGCTGACAGCTCAGAGCCTGGAGCCTGCTGCAGATTCTGTGTCTCCCTCTCTCTGCCCTTCCCCTGCTCATATTCTGTCTCTGTCTCTCAAAAATAAATAAACATCAAATAAAATAATAAATAAATAAACAAGAGATTGTCTTGTACTTCCCTTGAAGACCCCTGCTACACTAGGTTCTTCTTTGTCATCTTGCATGGGTTGGGACTCAGTGTGCCTATTCTTGACTGACCGGGAACACTATAATTATAGGATATAGAACCATTAGGTTTCGGCTGCTACAGTCAAGATCTGAGGCTATCCTGCCTTGCTTGACCAGATGCAGGCAAAAGTCTGAGTACATCTCTCATGTGAAACTGATTCTGATGTCAACCCCTCTCGTTTAGAGTCAGATTTGATCCAGGATGTCTCTTGAGTTCCCAGAGAGATATTCCTTAGGTTCTAGTTTTTCCAAATGAATAATTCTCAAAGTTGCTTGGGCCGCAGAAGTGTAAATGGGTTTGTTTATTTGTTCCCTTTACAATCTGCAATTCATTGTTTTTACAGGCTTACTTGTCCAACCTGGGATCAAGGAGAATTCTTTTTCTTACTATCAAACTGAAAAATATCTTTCACCTTACCTCCATTCCCAAAGTTGTAGGACTGGTCATAATGGAGCCAAACACTAGCAAAGATTCTAAAAATGAGAAAGAAATTAACTTTCTTAAAAAAGCACTTCCTGGGGCACCTGGGTGGCTCAGTTGGTTAAACATCTTCCTCAATTTCAACTCAGGTCATGATCTCATGGTGATGAGATCAAGCTCAGCATAGGGCTTTGTGCCGAGTGTGGTGCCTGCTTAAGATTCTCTCTCTCTCTCTCTCTCTCTCTCTCTCTTTCCCTCTGCTGTCTCTCCCTCGCTCATGTATGCTTTGTCTCTCCCTCTCTCTCTAAAAAAAAATAAAATTAAAACAAAAATAAAAACTTCTTTGGACAGAAAAAAGCTTCTGAGTAGAAAAAGACAAACAGGACATAAAGCATAAAAAAAAATGGAGTCTGAGAGATGTTTCACTAAACTTGTCCACTGCATTACTTGTTAATAGGTCATGATTCCAGTTCCTAAAAGTAAAGTGATATTTTCCATTAGATTTTCAAACATCCAATGTGATACATTCAAAACCAAAACTATATGAATAAAACTTTTTTATCGCAAAAATGCCTACAGTGTTGTAATGAGAATTACTATGAAAATAGTCTTTATTTTCATACGTTTACCTTGTGACAACTACAGAAAATCAGATATTCAATAAACATTTAATAAAGGTATTGACGGTCAAAATCTAATTATATGACTTTTACTCTAAGGCATACTTGTTGAAATATGTTGTTAAATAAGTTATTAAAACAATTACTTTTAGACAACTCAAATTTATAGGGTTTGTGTATTTTTATGCTTGTTTATATTAGACCCTGTTTGGTATGTGATAAAAATTATTTCTCATTCAATAACTTCCATTTCAAAAACTGTTTATTTAAATGTAAGTACATATAGAAAGAACACCTATGTAAGTATAGAGCCCAATATATTTTTTTCAAATGAAGACACCTGTGGTAACCAGCACTCAGATTAAGAAGCAAAAAATTAGCTCTATCTTAGATGGTCTATTGCCCTCTTCCATTCAATAAATCTTTTCTAACTGAAGATATTCATTCTTCGGACTTTTACTCAATGGATTAGTTTGGACCATTTTGTATTTTAAGTAAATAGAATTGTGCAGTGCATTCTTTTCAGTTTGGCTTAGTTTGTTCAATTTTATGTTTATGAGATCTGACTACTGCATGTAGTAGTATGCCATTTATATCTATTGCTGCCTAATATTCCACTTTATCAATATATCAAAACTTATTTATTCATTCTCCTAATGATAGTACATGGTTAGTGGACAGTTTAGGGTTATTAAAAGTTGTGCTGTTATGCATATATAATATATGTCTTTTGGTCAAGATACATAGAGATTTCTATTGGGCATAGACCTAGGGATGACTGCTAGATCATATGGTGTGCATATCTTAATGGCCAACAGATATAACTTAATAATTTTATTTTTTTAAGTTTATTTATTTATTTTGAGAGAGAATGTGTGCGAGGAGGAGACAGACACAGAGAGAGAATCCTAAGCAGACTCCATGCTCTCAGCATGGAACCCGATGTGGGGCTCAAACTCAGGAACTGTGAGCTCGTGACCTCAGCCAAAACCAAGAGTCGGTTGCTTAATCCACCGGCCACCCAGGTGCCCTGCCAAATACTTTTCTGAAGTGCTTGTACCAGTTTATGCTCTCACCAGCAGCCCATGGCAGTTGCTGGTTGCTTTGCTTACTATTTTCTGTATTTTCATTATTCTGAAGCACATGTAGTAGTATTATGTTGTGCTTTAATTTGTATATCTCCAGTGATGAATAAGATTGATTTTTCATGTTTATTGGGCATTTAGAAATCTTTGATAAAACATCTGTTCAAGTATTTTGTCGATTTTTTACTGGGATATCTCTTTGTTTTTATTGGTTTATACTTCCTGTTATATTCTGGGTGAGTCCTTCGAGGATATATGTGTTTTTAATATTTTCTTCCACTTGGCAGAATGCTTTTTTTTTTCTTTTAATGCTTTTTTTATTTATTCTGAGAGAGAGAGAGAAAGAAAGAGTGAGTGGGGAGGAGAAGAGAGAGGGAGAGAGAATCCTAAACAGGTTCTTCTCTATCAGCTCAGAGCCCAACACAGGGCTCCATCTCATGAACCATGAGATCATAACCTGACCTGAAATCAAGAGTCAGATGCTCAACTGACTGAGCCACCCAGGTGCCTCTGGATTGCTCTTCTATTTTCTTGTTGGTGTCTTTTGTTAAATGTAAGCTAATTAATTTTAATAAATTTTAACTTTTTTCTTTCATTATCATAAATTTTGTGACCTTTTAAAAAGCAATCTTTGCATACTCTAAGGTCACAAAGAAGCTCTCTTATGTTTTCCACTAAAAGTTTTATTGTTTTAGCTTTTATTTAGATTTGCAATCCATCTGAAAATAATTTCTGTGTATGATATGAGGTAGGGGATCTTTTTATAAATATCAAAAGGGCTTTATAAAAAATATCATCCACTCACTTTGACACCATACCTTTGTTATAAAATTAGGTGACAGTGTATATATGGATGTGTTTCTGGACTCTCTCTTCTGTTCCTCTGGCCACTTTGTCTATCTTTAAGTTAATACAAAATTGTTTTAGTGTTATGACAATAGTGTATGCTGATATCTTCATATTATAAAATACAACCATTATTTAATAATAATAGATAATTTACAATTTTTAAAACATAAAATATAAATGTTTATTGCATCTTATTTTAAATTTTTATGTAGACCACAATATATAGATTATTCTGAGTCATAAAAAGGTAGATTAAAAATATTATTCTAAACAAATATTGTAAATAAAATATTATTATTCTAAATTCTAAAGTGCAATATTCTTTTTTTGAATGTAACCCTTTTAAGATGACATTTGTGCACTTTTCTGATGTATTTTAATTCTTCTTTGAGTATTCTGTTCTTTTTGACATGAGATATTACAGGTTCACATTGTACTTTTCCTGTCACGGTTGTAGAAATAGGTATTCCTTCAAGGGGATCAGGTTCTTTTAGGTAGGAAATGAATTTAGAAACCAAGATCTTAGCATTTATTTTGATTATTGCTGCTTGGTGCTCTGTGGCCTTTTCAGTGGATAGTATGAGAACAAAGTGTGTGTGTGTGTGTGTGTGTGTGTGTGTGTGTATGTTTGTGTGCCAGCACATGTGTGTGCATACATGTAACTACATACATAGATAGACAAATATATGTGTACACTTAAGTATATATATAAATGTGCATATACTTTCACACACACACATACCCATATACCTATATGTAATTTCACACTGACAGGAATGCCAATCCATCACCACGAGTTTCATTCCTGATTTCCCTCTTTTCATGTTTGTAACTCCTTTGCTAACATTGGAAAATCTGTCTAGCATTATCCAATATATTTCATTTATTTTCTCTATTCCCTCTTGTATAACTAATATCTGACAGCTACAGCTCCCACCCTATTTGGCTTCTTTCATCACATGGGCCTCAAGCCTCAAGAGGCCTCTGTCTTTGCTTTTGTCCTTTTAATGGCTCTTTGATCAAATTAAGGAAGGAAGGAGGACAGAAACAAAGGGGAATCATATATTTCTTTGGGCAAGTTTTGGGAAACAAATCTAATTTTGCTTTAAGACAAGATCAATGACAAAAAGAAAAAAAAGAGAAAGAGACTGCTATAATCTGTTTTTTTATTTCAGGAAGAGAGAGAAGGTCTTCCTTCTGATCTTTATTATGTAATATTGTCATTTGCTTCTGGTAAGGGGAGTCACAAGGATTATCAGTGATTACATTTTTTATGATTTTTTTTTCAAATTTATCTATTTAAATTCAAGTTAGTTAACATACACTGTAGTATTGGTTCCAGGAGTAGAACCCAGTGATTTACGACTTACATATAACACCCAGTGCTCGTCACAAAAAGTGCTCTCTTTGATGCCCATCACCCATTTATCCCATCTCCACACTGACCTTCCCTCCAGCAATCCCCAGTTTATTCTCTGTATTTTAAGAGTCTCTTATGGTTTGCCTCCCTCTTGTTTTCATCTTATTTTTCTTTCCCTTCCCTTATGTTCATCTGTTGTGTTTCTTAAATTCCAGATATGAGTGAAATCTCTGCCTGACTTTATTTCCCTCTGCCTGACTTATTTCCCTTAGCATAATACACTCTAGTTCGATCCAAGTTGTTGCAAATGGCAAGATTTCATTCTTTTTGATTGGTGAGTAGTAAGCCATTGTATATGTATACCACATCTTCTTTATCCATTTGTCAGTGGATAACATTTGGGCTCTTTCCATAGTTTGGCTATTGTTGATAGTTTTGCTATAAACACTGGGGTGAATGTGCCCCTTCAAATCAGCATTTTTGTGTCCTTTGGATACATACCTAGTAGTGCAATTGCTGGGTCATAGGGTAGTTCTATTTTTAATTTTTTGAGGAACCTTCATACTGTTTTCCAGAGCAGCTGCACCAGTTTGCATTCCCACCAGCAGTGCAAAAGGGTTCACTTTTGTCCGCATTCTCATCAACATCTGCTGTTTCCTGAGCTGTTAATTTTAGCCATTCTGACAAGTGTGAGGTGCTATCTCATTGCAGTTTTGATTTGTATTTTCCTGATGGTGAGTGATGTTGAGCATCTTTTCATGTGTCTGTTAGCCATCTGGATGTCTTTGGAGAAGTGTCTATTCTTGTCTTCTGCCCATCCTTCACTGGATTATTTGTTTTTTGGGTGTTGAATTTGGTTAGTTCTTTAGATTTTGGATTCTAATCCTTTATCTGATATGTCATTTGTAAATATATTCTCCCATTTTATCAGTTGTCTTTTCGTTTTGTTGGTTGTTTCCTTAGCAGTGCAGAAGATTTTTATCTTGATTAAGTCCTAATAGTCTATTTTTGCTTTTATTTCCTTTACCTCCGGAGACATGTCAAGTAAGAAGTTGCTGCGGCTGAGGTCTAAGAGGTTGCTGCATGTTTTCTTCTGTAGGATTTCAGTGTTTTCCTGTCTCACATTTAGGTCTTCCATCCATTTTGAATATATTTTTGTGTATTGCGTAGGAAAATTTGATTTTCGAATTTGATTCTTCTGCATGTGGCTGTCCAATTTCCCAGAACCATCTGCTGGAGAGACTGTCACTTTTCCATTGGATACTATTTCCTGCTTTGTCAAAGATTAGTTGGCCATACACTTGTGGGTCTATTTCAGGGTTGTCTGTTCTGTTCTATTGATCCATATGTCTGTTTTTGTGCGAGTACCATACTGTCTTGATAATTACACCTTTGAAATACAGCTTACAGTCCGGAATTGTGATGCCCCCAGCTTTGGTTTTCTTTTTCCAATATTACTTTGGGTATTCGGGGTCTTTTCTGGTTCCATGAAAATTTTAGAATTGTTTGTTGTAGCTCTGTGAAGAATGCTGGTGTTATTTTCGTAGGGATTGCATTGAATGTGTAGATTGCTTTGGGTAGTATTATTGGCATTTTAACAATATTTGTTCTTCCAATCCACTAGCAGGGAATTTCTTTGTGTATTCTTTAATTTCTTACATAAACTTTCTATAGTTCTTAGTGTACAGATCTTTTACCTCTTTGATTAGTTTTATTCCTAGGTATCTTATGGTTTTTGGTGCAATTGTAAATTGTAAATCTATTCCTTGATTTCTGTTGCTTAATTATAGCTGTATAGAAATGCAACTGATTTCTGTACACTGATTTTATATACCATGACTTTGTTGAATTCACATATCGGTTCTAGTGGTTTTTTAGTGGAGTCTTTCAGATTTTCCACGTAGAGTATCATGTCATCTGTAAAGAGTGAAAGTTTGACTTTTTGTTTGCCAGCTTGTAGGTCTTTTATTATTATTATTATTATTATTTTGTTATCTGATTGCTGAAGCTAGGACTTCCAGTACTATTTTGAACAACAGTGCTGAGAGTGGACATCGCTGTCGTGCTCCTAACCTTAGGAGGAAAGCTCTAAGTTTTCCCCATTGAGAATGATATTAGCTGTGGGACTTTCGTATATAGCTTTTATGATGTTGAGGTATTAGCAGTGATTACATTTTAATCTTGACTTTATCATATCTATCAAGAATTATATGTTGATTATTTTGATGTTATAATATCTCAAAATAATGGTTAGTAAAATCTATTTATGTTTTATTTTTATTTTCTTATGTCCTCAAGCTGGACATGTGTACCAAAACTCTGTCTTTTAAAAATTTTTTTTAATTTTTATTTATTTTTGAAAGAGAGACAGAGCATAAGCAGGGGAGGAGCAGAGAGAGAGGGAAACACAGACTCTGAAACAGGCTCCAGGCTCTGAGCTGTCAGGACAAATCCTGACGGGGGGCTTCAACTCACCAACTGCGAGATTATGACCGGTGCTGAAGTTGGACGCTTAACCACCTGAGCCACCCAGTCACCCCCAAATCTCTGTCTTAGAGGGTCATAATCCACTTTTAAAAACATCTTGTTTCTCTTGATTTTTATAATCCTTATCTTTGTCACTATTTTCAGAAATTTGAATTATTCACCTTTTAGATATTATATTAAACATTGAATAAGGCATTAAATAGGCAGGGTACCTGACGTCAAAAAGTGTTTATTCTACTGAGGTCTTAGAAGAAACTAATCGCAAAATGTATAGTGGTTTAAACATAATAAGATATTTTTGTTGTTGTTTTTTGCAAAATAATATTCCAAGGTGCTTTTTTCTGGTCAACAGGAGAACTCATCTCCCACAGTCACTTAAGCGTACAGAGTGTCTTCAAGCTTCAGCACAGAACTTTACCTTGAAGGCCTCCTTTGGGTCAGCCAGAAGGTGAATAGGTCAGGGAGCATATGTGGGAGACTTTTATGGGGCAGAATTAGAAGTGTCTTATTTCATTTATTCTCTTTTCATTCCACTGTCTAGATCCCTGTCATGTGGCCCTGTGAAACGCAAGGGAATCTAGGATATGTGTGCCTAGGCAAAAGGAGAAAGATTCTGGTGAATAGTAGACAACAGCTGCTGTAGCATCATACTACATGTATAAAAAGCAGACCTGCTCTGGTGGAAACACAAGTGAGCCATATATACCACTCAGTAGATATTTCTTCAGTCCCTTAAAAAACACAGAAACAAATAACATTAACAACAAAAATCCTTCTCCAAAAATCTAGGTTTTCACAGAATGCCATTCGGAAATTATTACGTGAAAATGTACGCATTTACTCAGCAATCTCATTCTTGGAACTCTATACTGTAGAAATAAAAAGCATATTTCAAAAACAATTGCATTACAAATGTACCCATTGATTCAGCAATCTCATTTCTGGGACTACATACTATAGAGATAAAAGTATATTTTAAAAACTATTGTATTAAACACATACTCATTGTCTCAGCAATTCAATTCCTGAGAGTCTATACCAAAAAATAAAAGAATATCATGTTGAAAGCTCTGTTCTCAGCAATTTGTTCTTTAAAATGTCTTCTGAAGCAGTATGTGTAGTAACAAAGGCAAAACAAAATAAAATGAAAATCAAACTAGAAAGAAAATGGAAACCCGTTAATAGGGAAGTAATAGAAGGGTTTTATAAATATTTTAAGATCATGAAATATTATGTGGCTATTCCTTAGAACTAATTCTAGTTGGAGTGTAGGAATTTCCATAATGTATTAATAGATAAAAAAAGCAAGATGCTGATAATTATACATAATATGAGCTCATTTCCTAACATAATAAGAAATTAACCAATATTTCAAAGTGCAGGGACACCTGGGTGGCTCAGTCGTTTAAGCGCCGACTTAGGCTCAGGTCACGATCTCGTGGTTCATGAGTTTGAGCCCCGCGTCAGGCTCTGTGCTGACAGCTTCCAATTCCGTGTCTCCCTCTCTCTCCACTCCTTCCCGACTTGTGCTCTGTCTCTGTCTCTCAAAAATAAATAAACATTAAAAATTTTTAAAAAATATTTCTAAGTGCAGAGGGCATGTGTGTGTGAAAGAGTTATAATGTAAGCATATGAAAGGTATCTTTGTGTTTAATCTTTTACAAGTTGTTACTTGTCATGATTGGAGTCAAGTGAGTACTGGAAGCAGGAAAACATAAAGACAATATGCTAATTTTACTGGGTGTAAGGGCATTGATATTGTGATAGATGAGATTATGTCAGACCACCAGAGTATACACATGGCAAAATGACAGGACAGATACTCAGCACAATTATCATGATTTGTGTGTTAGTGTGGTGTGATTGAAAGTGGGCTTTATTTGTTATATTTTCTTTAATTTTGTATCATTTCTGATAAATGTGGAAAGGCTCCTACAAAACTCTATTTATAGATTCTCTTTTTGTCTAATACCATTAATATAAACAATACTAGGTAGAAAAAAGCCAGAGATGAGAGATCCAAATTAAAATCTTCTTATTCAAATAATCCTTGCAGAATTGCAAGGATTCATGTATTTTGCACTTGTTTAAGATAAGAAGTTCTGGCACTTCTTAGACTAAATCTTTCTTTGGGCCCAATAAGTTTGGTTGGTGAAAACCTGATTATTCGTGTGTGTGTGTGTGTGTGTGTGTGTGTGTGTGTATTTGGTTCAAATAACTAAAATGGCTTGCCTAAATGTGGGTGGCTATGTTATATATCATATAATTGCCTAAAATATGAGACATATTTGAAGAGCATTTCAGAAATGCACTTTTTTGCATTTATTATCTTATTTACTTTTTTATTTTTTATATTTTACTTTTCTAATTGAAGAATAATTGACTTACAATATTGTATTAGTGTCAGGTATGGAACATAGTGATTCAATAGTTAGATATGTTATGAAATGGTTAACACAATATCTGTTACCATCAGTTACCATACAAAGTTGTTACAATATTATTGAGTATATTCCCTATGCTGTACATTACATTCGCATGTCTAAATTTCATAACTGAGAGATTGTACCACTTAATCCCCTTCATCTATTTTTCCAGACATGCAGTTTTAGTAATGATTAATAACAATAACTATTGTACCAATACTCTATTTGTGGAAGGTTTTCCAAGAACCTAATGAACGCAAGGGAAGATTTGATTTCTCACTGTCAATACAGAGAGAATGGTGTGTATTCTTCTACAGTTCTAAATAATTTAGATGAGTGTTTTGACTTTTAATGAGACTTTCTCATCATTTTTCTAATTGAATGTTTTTAGTACACTGTGGATGTGTTTTGGTTTCTTTTTACCCATTGTGCCTTGCATTGAAAAGAGCTGCACAACAATCTAACAATTCTGTAATAGATTCTTATACTTTGAAAACTCAACTCAATTTCAGAGTAGTCAGATTTATCTGTCTCTTCATGTGCCCCTCCATCCATCAATCTATCTGTCTATCTATCTATATATCTATCTAGTCTATCATCTATCATCTATCTTCTACCTAATCTTTGTAGATTAGGTAGAATCTTTCCAAATTTCCTTTTTTAATCCAAAAATCTGATCTAGTCAGAGATGTTTTGATGGTTGCACTGCTGAATCTGAGAAAGGGATTCCCTGGTAAAGACATCATGGAGGGGATCCCCTAGGGAAGGTGTCATGAGTTGTCTCGAAGAATTACATAGCAAATTAGACAGAATTTGAGGCTTATTTCAGGAGAGTGAGAGGAGATTTTTTTGTTTTTTTTTGTTTGTTTGTTTTTGAAAATATCAAAGGAGTGGCAGATGTGTTATTATTGCTCCTGTAGAAATAATGTCACAAGACCAGGTGGAAAAAATTTCCCCATGACAAAACTGGAAAGCATGATGGAGGAGAGCCACTCCAAGTTGGAAAATTAATTGCTCTTCTTTTTGTAGTCATAATCCTAGTTGGATAAAGTATTTGAAATTTTGATGTTCACAACTACATGAAATCTAGGTTCAAGAAAATTCCATTAACTTTCTGTCTCCATTCTTTTTTGAAGCCACACTATCAACTTTCAACTTGATCTTTTCAAACTATTACTTAAATTTGCCTTTATCCTTATGCAACACATAAATAAAATCACAGTTCCTTAGTTTTGCTTTTAAAGGCTAGCGTACAATAGCACCTAGGTGGCTCAGTGAGTTAAGCGTCTGACTTTTCATTCAGGTCATGATCAGGTTTTTGGGTTTGAGGCCCACGTTGACCTCTGTGTTGACCTCTGCATTGACAGCCCTGAGCCTGCTTGGGATTCTCTCTCTCCTTCTCTGCCCCTCCCCTGCTCACACACTCTTTCCTGCTCTCTGAAAATAAATAAATAAGCTTAAAAGAAGAATAAAGGCTAATATACATACAAAACTTGTAATTCTATGTTTTTTCATTTATTCGTTCAATATTTGTTGACCAATTGCTGTATAAAACTTCTTGCAAGTTTGCAAAGGACCCAAAATATCTTCCCTTGCTTCTCTTCAATTTCTCTGTTCTATCCAAACTCTTTTCAGACTCAGAATTCCTGCTGCTTGTATATACTACTCAAATTCCATGGAACTGTTAAAATCAGAACATGTATAATGACTATCATGTTTGCAATATGTTATTAGGGGAAAATACTCTCTTCATTCTGTGAGTTCTTCTGCATATCACAGTTCTCTGCATTGTTGTTATTTAGGTGTAAAACTTAGCTGCCCTACAAGATCACAGAATCTAGATACAGGACCCATTAGTTCTCTCATATTGCTTTTAAAAAATCTATGTTTTACATTTTATTTCTAGGATTTATAGTATTATGTAATATTTTTTTAAACCAGTGTATTTGCCTTTTTTCTCTTTCTTCTATTGGAATAAGTTTTATAAGGATAAGGAACTTGGATGCCTTTGTTTTAAAATAATTTTATATTTACAGAAGAGTTGCAAAGATATTACAGACCTCCTGTATATGCTTCACTCAGCTTCCTCTAACCATAATCATGGTAAGAATTTAACATTAATGCAATACAATTAACTAAAACCATGGTTCCACCAGCTTTCCTACTAATGTCCTTTTTCTGTTTCAAGATCTAATCCAGGATAGCACATTGCATTTTACTCATTATGTCTCTTTACCATCTCTAATCTGTGACAGTTTCTTGGTCTTTCCTCCTTATTCATGACCTTAGCGCTTTCAAACAGTACTGTTTTGTTTTGTTTTGTTTTGTAGAATGTTCTTCATTCAGGGTTCTTTCAATATTTTCTTATTAAACATTTAGGTTGTTTTGGTGTTATAGATGTGGGGGAAGGATATAAAAAGGTAAAGAGGAAAATGTACTTTTAAATGGAATCAAATAACCTGTGTCCTACATGAAAACATTCCAGAAAATAGAACATACTACTTGGCCAAACTAGGGAAGCAGCCACCAAATCTGGCAACAGGATTTTAGTTTCGGGGCAGATGGCAAAAACAAAAACTTGGCGATTCTGACTGAAGTTTAACACACAATACAAGGACAAGATAAAAGGAGATAACATAACAAACATGTGAAGTTTTAAAAAACCATCATCATTATGTAGTTTTACATAGAAATAATTATCACAGTTTATCATAGAAATAATTTAAAATAGCCCAAATTTCAGAGCATTGTAAACCTTCATATATTTTGTGACTATATAAATGGACTTTCCACTAAAATCTTTTCATAAATATTTAATCCAAAATTTTATTGGGAAATAAATTAACTTTTAAAATAAACTTTATTTAATATAGAGTAAAAATTGTTTTGGTTACTCATTAAATGTTTCAATGATTTTCTGAGCTGTCACTACTCAAGATAAACCAGTTTAAAGCTCACTTCAGCTGCCAGCAATTTTTCTCCATTTGTTTATATTTGTTGCATGTCAAATCAGGAAAAGACAGAAAATATTGATTTTTCCATAATTCAGAATTAATTTCACAAAAATTTGAAACAGTAGTGGTATTTTAATTATATACCTCATCATAAATTTTCAAAATTATACTAGAGACATGTTTCAGAGGTCAATTTTCTATGTATGTTTCATTTAAAAAAAATTTTTTTTTAACCTTTTATTTATTTTTGAGACAGGGAGAGACAGAGCATGAACAGGGGAGGGTCAAAGAGAGGGAGACACAGAATCTGAAACAGGCTCCAGGCTCTGAGCTGTCAGCACAGAGCCCGACGCGGGGCTGGAACTCCCGGACCACGAGATCATGACCTGAGCCGAAGTCAGCCACTCAACCGACTGAGCCACCCAGGCTCCCCTGTTTCATTTTTTTTTTTTTTATAAGAAACTAAATTTGTATTTCTAAAAAGGGCGCTTTCAAAGAGATATTTAAACAACATTGTGTCTCTAAGTTACCTACCATTTTTGTATAGCTCAAATCCATTTAAAATGCATAATCATAGGAGCGCCTGGGTGGCACAATGGGGTAAGCATCCCACTCTGCTCAGGTCATGATCTCACAGTTCATGAGTCTGAGCCCCGTGTCCCCACATCGGGCTTTGCACTCTCTCTCCCTCTCTCTCTTTCCCTCCCTCACCATGCTGTCTCTCTCTCAAAAATAAATTTAAAAAAATTATAATCATAAATCTAATGCATTTAATGTCCCTGATATCCAAATATTTATTCTCTTATTTTAACTAAGGCTTTTTTTTTAACCTGGGAAGACTAGGTTGAACTTCAAATTATAATGTAATTAATTTTATGACCCCACAAATATTCAACATTACCTCTTTATGAGTTCTCCATTCCAATAAAGTAAACTACATGTCCTGAAATCTGATTGTATACTTACATCAGGGTATAACTTTAATTTATTATTCAATAATGAATAAACTATTTTAAAATGTAGCCTTACACAATTTAAAACAGTAAGCCTACTGTTGCAGTATAAGGGACTCTAACACTAGGAAAGTTCACCTACAAAATTTGTGTGATAATCACACTTTCTACTTCAAATCATGTTTTTCTACTGTCTGCTGTGTCGATTTAGCGTTTTTAATACGAATTTTTAAAATAGTAAAATTCAGACTAGAATCTTTCATTTAAGTGAGCTTATTCACATGTAAATAATTTTTAACTCCTATTTTTGCATAATTTATTTTAAAAGTTTGAAAATATTGGGGTGCTTGGGTGGTTCAGTTGGTTAAGTGTCTGACTTCGGCTCAGGTCATGATCTCACAGCTCATGAGTTCAGGCCCCGCGTCAGGCTCTGTACTGACAGCTCAGAGCCTGCAGCCTGCTTCAGATTCTGTCTCTGCCTCTCTCTGCCCTTCCCGGCTTGTGCTCTGTCTCTGTGTCTCTAAAATAAATAAACACTTAAAAAATTAAAAAATAAATAAATAAAAAATAAAAGTTTGAAAACATATCATAAGTTTGTCTTTCATTAGAGGTTTATTGAGATTCGATATCTCTATCTGCACAATTTATTTTCCCCAGTTGAGCAGCTAAACCATATTATAACATGTGCATTAATAATTATTATCATTATGTGATAATTTAAATATTATATAATGATTATTCTTAAATAATGGCATATATATGTATAAATATGTATATGAGCTACATATTCAGATTAAAGCCTTTTTTGATCCTCTTCTAGATTACAATTCTAACTTTTCCTTCAAGGGCTAATAGGTATTTTGTAATAAAATTATTTTACCTTTTATTTTTAATCCTAGGGGCTTCTTGGCATAGAGTTTTAGTAACTTTTAGAACCTGGACACTCGTAACTCATGATTGGAAATATTATTGACTATTGTTTAACTTAAACTTATTTTAGCCACAAATAACAGAAAAGGCTACTAAAAGTATCTTAAATAATATAAGGTATATTATTTCACAATATTAAGTTAAAAGTGCTTAATTTGGAGTAGTTTGATAAAGCAAGTCTCCTAGCCTGGATCACAGATACCTGGGAATCTCAGAAAAATGTCCAGGTAGCCATGACATCTAAAATTTTTAGTAATAATACCCAGATATTATTTGCCTATTTCACACTCTTTCTCTCACAAGAAGAGAATGAATTTACCAGGGTCTACATTATGTATGATATCACAACTAGGCCAAATGCACAAAAATATATGAAAATTCAGCCATCTTCCATCAAGCAAATTCTGACAAGATTTGTAAAAATGTAAAGTAATGATATTTCTCACACAATTATTTTATTTTAGAAAATACAGTTATGACACATAAAAACATGCTATTTGTGGTAACATGTAGTGATTGTACTATATTCATTTTGAAAAAATTAATTACTAATATATTTTTTAAAACTTCTCATTTTAAAATTCTAATACAGGAAATATTGGTAGATATAGCCCACATAAACAAAAGCTCCTTGGAGTCCTTAATAATTTTAAGAGTATAAAGAAGTCCTGAGTCTTTGGAATTTGAGAGCTGCTGGCTTAATGATATAGATCATTGAGTACCTCGTGCTTTTCATTAACTAGTTCTGTCATTGCCACAAGCATTAATAATTTCTCCTCCATGCCTCTCCTCATAGTTAGGAATTGCTGAGTAATCCCAGGGCATCCCGTGCAATTCTGTGACGCAGCAAAGACAGTCAATTACTTCTAATTTCTTTCTTTGATGAGACAGGCAAATGTTACTCATGACTCCCAACAGAATTTATCTCATGCCCCATTGTCAGGAAGGGATAAATGACTATGTTAAGTAGTCACTCTCAAAGGGAATGAAATCACTCTGATTGGCTGACTCCAATTATTATTCGTCTCTAGGTACAGGAGGAGGGAGAGCCATTTGCTGGAATCCTTGCCCAAGTGATGTATATTCAATGTCAGTATGGTCTCTAGAAGTAAGTCATACTCTTAGCTTGGGAATGTATGTGCATAAAGTGAGTGTGTCATTTACATTTGTTGTGCTGAATATATTCTTGAAAATCAGGCAGGTATTAGGCACTGACCATCTCATAAATAGCTCTGGCCATAGTCTTTGTCCAACTCATCTTATTCTGAGAATTCTTGGGACTGAAAATTGAAATCTTTATAATTAACATTTAAAAATTAATTAAGGCACTCAATGTAGCTAGCTAAGTGAGTAAATCATTTCTAAAAAGGTAGCTTGAAACAATAGTTTGGTGGTAGGTGTTCAAATACAAAGAGATAGAAGATTCAAAATAAAGTTAAGGCCACAAATCTCAAAGAGTTTTCAGTGTATTTAAAACAGAATATTTTATTCCTTCCTTGAGAAATGCATATTTTCCAACAAACTGCAAATAAAGCATATATGTGAAATTGTGTACAGATTTTAAAATGTCGAAAAATATAACATCTTATTATGTCTGTGTTTTTGTTGCTAATTTATTTATAATTATGTTTGTTGTTTTACTTTGATATATTCTGAAACTTCTAAAAGCAATGGTCTGTGATGCAATGTTTTAGCTACTAATCCTGGTTCTGTGCTAAATTTCTGACTTCTTTCCTATAAAGTTTTGATCTTCATCTTCTAATTTGTATAACCAATTCATAAGATGGTTAGCTTAAGAAAAATTACATCTAAGATACTCTGAGATACCAAACTTTCTTCCATAGATATAGTCTTTAATGTTTGCAAGAGTTATGACTTGACTTGAATTGGTTGACCTTGTGATTAATTCTGGAGGGGAAAAGATTTGAAGACTATATGTGTTAAAGAAATTATATTGTAGATGTCTGTCACAAATTGATGTGTATGATAACTTCATAGGCATTTAATTACATTGTCTATTTTAAGTGTGGGCATAACCTTGCCTGCCAAGTATTAAACAATTCTTATATTCACAAAAATTCACTCAAAATGGATGAAGGACCTGAATGTGAGACAGGAAACCATCAAAACCCTAGAGGAGAAAGCAGGGAAAAACCTCTTTGACCTCAGCCACAACAATTTCTTACTTGACCCATCTCCAAAGGCAAGGGAATTAAAAGCACAACTGAACTATTGGGACTTCATCAAGATAAAAACCTTCTGTACTGCAAAGGAAACAACAAAACTAAAAGCAACCGACAGAAAAGGAAAAGATATTTGCAAATGACATATCGGATAAAGGGTTAGTCTCCAAAATATATAAAGAACTCACCAAACTCCACACCTGAAAAACAAATAATACAGTGAAGAAATGGGCAGAAGACATGAATAGACCCTTTTTTATTATTTTTTTTATTTTTATTTTTTTTTAATTTTTTTAAACGTTTTTATTTATTTTTGAGACAGAGAGAGACAGAGCATGAACGGGGGAGGGTCACAGAGAGAGGGAGACATAGAATCTGAAACAGGCTCCAGGCTCTGAGCTGTCAGCACAGAGCCCGACGCGGGGCTCGAACTCACAGACTGTGAGATCATGACCTGAGCTGAAGTCGGACACTCAACCAACTGAGCCACCCAGGCGCCCCGAATAGACCCTTTTTTAAAGAAGACATTCAGATGGCCAACAGACACACGAAAAGATGTTCAACATCACTCCTCATCAGGGAAATACAAATCAAAACCACACTGAGACACCACCTCATGCCGGTCAGAGTGGCTGAAATGAACAGATCAAGAGACTATAGATGCTGGAGAGGATGTGGAGAAACGGGAACCCTCTTGCACTGTTGGTGGGAATGCAAACTGGTGCAGCCACTCAGGAAAACAGTGTGGAGGTTCCTCAAAAAATTAAAAATAGATCTACCCTATGACCCAGCAATAGTACTGCTAGGAATTTACTCAAGGGATACAGGAGTGCTGATGCATAGGGGCACTTGTACCCCAATGTTTATAGCAGCACTTTCAAGAATAGCCAAATTATGGAAAGAGCCTAAATGTCTGTCTACTGACGAATGGATAAAGAAGATGCGGTTTAGGGGCGCCTGGGTGGCTCAGTCGGTTGAGCAGCCGACTTCGGCTCAGGTCATGATCTCGCGGTCCGTGGGTTCGAGCCCCGCGTCAGGCTCTGTGCTGACAGCTCAGAGCCTGGAGCCTGTTTCGGATTCTGTGTCTCCCTCTCTCTGACCCTCCCCTATTCATGCTCTGTCTCTCTCTGTCTCAAAAATAAATAAACGTTAAAAAAAAAAGAAAAAAAAAAAGAAGATGCGGTTTATATATACAATGGAATCCTTCTTGGCAATGAGAAAGAATGAAATCTGGCCATTTGTAGCAACGTGAATGGAACTGGAGAGTATTATGTTAAACGAAATAAGTTAGGCAGAGAAAGACAGATATCATATGTTTTCACTCTTATGTGGATCCTGAGAAACTTAATAGAAGACCAGGGGGGAGGGGAAGGGGAAAAAAAAATTGCGGAGAGGGAAGGAAGCAAACCATAAGAGACTCTTAAATACTTAGAACAAACTGAACGTTGATGGGGGGTGGGGGAAAGGGGAAAGTGGGTGATGGGTATTGAGGACGGCACCTGTTGGGATGAGCACTGGATGTTGTATGGAAACCAATTTGACAATAAATTATATTTAATAAAAAATTAAAACATTCTTATAAACATTTGATATAGTTCTGAAAAGTTATGATCTCAGTGTTTATTTTAGAATAAAGATTCTAAATAATCACATTGCTATTATAACATTCTAGAAATTTTTACATTTTTGCAAAATGTAAATGAAATGCTTTGGGAAATTTTTCAATATCACTTCAAATATAATTGCATACATATTTGTCATATAATGTTGGAGGGAGAGTGCTGTCTTCTACTTTTTAGTGCACTATAAGCACTAATAAGAGTTCTTTATTGGTAGGTATTATATATTTTGTTTTGTAGATCACATGCATATAACACTGAGACATTATAATATATTAGATTGAATATAAAACATTTGATATTATCTTCAAATTAAACATCAGTTTCCATAGTTGACAATATTTCAGAGTACCTCCAAGCATAATTATGTTTTTTCTCCAATTTTTAGAATAGTTTTGACTTATGATACCTAAAACTAGTATTTATCTCTCTTTCTCTTGTATTGACAAATGATCTGACTAAAACAAACAACACATCTTGTTTAAAATGAAAATATTACATCCAATTTATATCCCTCCATAAGTGGGTGGGATAAATCAATTCTACAGTTAAATTGAATAGTCGTTATAAGAATTTAGTCAAATCAGTCAATTCAACTGTATTGGTGAAATAATTTATGATTTTGCCTATAAATCTGAAGTTTCCAATTTACATTTAATTCTATCTCAAGCATTTCCCATAGAGAAATTTCTTTGCTGATGGCAAGTTAGTATCACTCGTGTCTCCAGGGGAATTAGTTCAGAGTGGTGATGCATTATGACAAAAGTAAAATTAAATTTCAGTTGTCTCATAATAGTTTTTCAGAATCATCTGACAACCTAGTTAGTTAACACCACCAACATATTTTCAGTCCTGAAAACCTAACAGGTGTTTGGTAGATTTTCTTCATCTGTTACAAATCAGTACTGATTCCAACTGGACATGTTCCATTCAATAGATGGACATTTTTTATACTTGTAGATATCCTGCACCTGTTCAAACAGTATCAGCTCCAAACCTGTCTTCTTAGTTGATGCTAGCTGTTCTGTTCTTGACACCTGGCTCATCCGATCCACATCATTGTCTCTATAGAAGAGATTTATTATACACACACTCTTGCACCTGTCTCAAATTATCTAAATCTGTCTATGTCTGGCACAACGTCAGTCTTAGTGGGACTGTGGAGCGATAGGTTGACCTGTGCTGAATCACATTTTTGCTTCATGACAAAATGATATGTTCTCTAAAACCTTTATAACTTTATCAAAATGAATATTAGCTATGTTACCGCTAGAAACATTCTTAAAGTGAAGATTTTGTACTTGAATTTTTCCAATTTTCAAAACAAAATAGATATATTTTAAGTGTCAAAGATTGAGAATGTGCTTATTATATAGGAATAAGTTGACCTCGTTACCTTTAGTGCATCTGTGATAGGCAAGATAACTCCTCGGGGGAAAAAAAGAGAGAAATCGTGCATTTTCATAGTCCATGAGAATCTGTTAGCTAATATTGATCCCTATGGGAGGAGAAGAATGGAACAAATGGAAAGAAAAAAAAAAAGAAACAGGGAAGAACAAGTTCTAGTTCTTCTAAAAAATGGTATTTGTGGGTAATATGTGTATTTTTCTCAGTGGGACATTAAAAATCCTGAAGACTTGACTATCTGTAACTCAAAAGAGAATTCTGTTTCTCAATAATGAGTCACATACCCAAAAGTGATTAAAAAAAAAAAAAGAACCCACATTGCATCCTCATAAAATTGATTAGTTTTTAAAATAGAGGGGTTCCATAATACAACCTATAGAAGTCCAGTTTCAAAAAGATAATTTCAGTGGCCCAGTTTTTCTTGAAAAAATTGTAGAAGTAACTCAATGAGGAAAACCAAGTAAGCATATCATCGACAAAGTGAGCTGATAGATGATACCCAGGTACCTGAGAATGTGGGTGGATGTTACCAAAACACCAGTATGGGTAGGACTAACTCAGGATCAGCATCTGTGTGATGAAAATAGTGAGGCATTAAAAGAGATTACTGACAAATTCAATGAAACAAAGACTACAATATTATCATCAAATATCTATAATGAAGAAGACCCAATTCTGAGTGGGTAAACTTACTCGGTTAAACTTAGAATGATAGGTAACATTGACAGAAATCCTTCCATGGTCTGATTTGAGAATTAGTCTCTCTCTCTCTCTCTCTCTCTCTCTCTCTCTCTCTCCACCCCCCTTCCCCCCCCACACACACACACAAACCACGTCTGTTGTTATTAAGTGGCCATGGATGGATAAAACAATATTGATGTTGCCTACAACTTTGAGGATCTCAGAGATATTCAACAAATATTTCCTTCCAGAAAGATAGAGCTTTCTGTTGTGAGAAAACTCCTGGGCGAATGAACCACAATTGAGCATGGAAGGATAGCCAGGGATAAGGAAGAGAAAGTTCAGATAGCAGGGAACAGAAAGAGGCTCAGAAGATGTAGATTCCAGAAAAAACTGTAATCACAATACAAAGTGTATGAAAGTGTAAACACTAATATGGAAGGCAAGACCAGAAGGTAATAAAGCTGAAGACAGATGGCTAATTGCAAGGTTTATCTCTGAAAGAGAGTGGGGGCTACACAAAGAAGGCTTCAGGGTAATAAAAGAAGAAATCTTTGAAGAAGGAAAGGGAGAAGGAGAAGGTGGAGAAGGAGGAGTGGGAGGAGAGAGATGAGACAAGAAAACTAGCCTGGTCCACAATCTTCGTTTCTTCAGGAAAACCAGACTCTTTTAAACACTGAGCAAACAAACATAAACAAAACAAAACAAAAACTCCAAAAAGGAATGAAATCAAACACCATACAGATACTATAAGAAAAAAGATGTCAATGTGCCAAATAATTTTGTTAGACATATTGAAAGCATTTCTATAATATGACTATAAAGCACATGATAATTGTAGTCCCTAATATTTTTAAATGAATAAAATTAATTAATAAAGAAAATAAAAGTTTGGAAAACAGCACAAATCACATACACCCAGAACAAGGTACCAGTAACAGAATGTTAAGAATAAGAATAATAAGAACATTAGAACTCAAGAAAAGTGTTCAAAAAGAAAGAAATTCAGAAATGAAGACTAAACGAGAATCAACAGAACAAACATCCGAAAGCAATGTAAAAAACAATGACACTAGCATGTGGAAAAATAATAACAAGTTAGACATCTAGAGAAAATGAAAAGATTTCACAGGAAAATTATATAAAAACGTAAAGTTATTTAGCATATGTTTAATTCCAGCCACCTCTCTGCCCCAATAAACCACCCTCCCTTCCCTTAAATGTGAAAAAAAATCAGAATAAATATATAGGCCTAAATTAGGAAAACTTCCTGTATTTCAGAAACATATTGATAGGGCATACTGTGAGGTACATCATTGAGGTACATTCATTGATAGGTACAATGAATAACAGATAAATAATAGCAAATATTAGAAATAATTTACATATGCATCAAAGATTGGTTGAATTAACAATGACACATATGTACACACACAAAAAGAAATAGAAAATACATCTAAGTAGTGATATGGAGTGGTTGCCAAAATTTTGTCCAGTGAAAAAAGTAACTTTAGTTTCTCTTTACTACATAGGTAGGTCAGTAGGTAGGTAGATGATAGAAAACTGGAGTTAGTTGCTTTTTGAGCCTTGCTGGATCACTGGCAAGAAAGTTGAAGAAACAGACATGTTTTCTCTTTATTTTGTATTTATATATGTATATATATTTTATACATTGTATATAATATCTATATAGAGAGACTGTGTATATATATGTGTATCTGTATCATCTAACTTTTCCTAACATTAATATCATTCATAGTCATAGGATACTTATCAAAAGTAAGAATTTAACATTGGCATAATACATACATAATTAAAAAGATACTTTTAACAGAAACATTAGAATAATAAACAGTGCTATTAAAATGGTTAACTATAGTGAAAAGGGAGAAAATATAAAAGGAGGGAGGTGGGAAGGGAGGAAGGCTGGGAAAGAAACTCTGAAATAGGAAAGTTGGGGGGGGGGCTGTTTCAGGTCCATTTGTTCCCTGACACATTATTGAACCATTCCAGTGCACTGAATTGATGATGTTTCTTGGATGATTTTGTACTAAACTGTGACAGGGAAGAGTTAAAAATCACTTCCCTGTGGTTAAAAGTTAATGAAGACTACAGACAATATATAAAATACTGAAAATTATATCTGTTCTTAAAGACGAAAATTATCAAGACCACAGAGAACTCTGATCCCTTCTCAGAGGAAAAACAAATTTTTTTAAATTAAATTATTTATTTTGAGAGAGTGAGAGCACAAGCGGAGAAGGGGGACAAAGAGAGGGAGAGAGAGAATCCCAAGCAGGCTCCACGCTGTCTAGGCAGAGCTCTGTCTCACAAACCTTGAGATCGTGACCTGAGCCAAAATCAAGAGTCTAAGTCTTAACCCGACTGAGCCACTGAGCATCCCAAAATGGATTTTTATCTTGTCTTTGATTGTTGGTTTCCCCCTACTTATATTTAATGGAAGATTCTGAAACTTACCCTAAACACCTATCCCAAATACCTTCTCTATGATTTGCTATCTTGATGTGTAGAAACTGGTGTATAGGCCTATCAGCCAAACCCTGGAATTTATCCCTGGGCATAAATGTAGTTGCCTGTGGCAAATATTTAGAGTACTAACTTGACAGATACAAAGTTTTACAATGTGTATGAAATATGACTTATATTTAAAAATACATTTATTTCCGAGGTTATGGTTCTCCCTAATCATCTTAATTAAATATCTAAGAATCCAACTATTAATTAAAATAAAAATATTCTTAACTTTAACTTTTCTTTATTAACAGTAGGCACAATCACAATTTTATAATAATATCCTTGAAAATTTAGCTAACATGCCAGCACTATTGAAAATCTGTAGGTGAAGATAATTGGTGTTGTGAAAATGCCTGCACATTTCCAGTGTCAGACACCAGTTTTCTTATTTTTTTTAAAGATTATTTATTTTTTGAGAGAGAGTATGAGGGGGGGCAGAGAGAGGGAGAAACCCAAGCAAGCCCCACACTGTCAGCAGAAAGCCGGATGTGGAGTCTGAACTCACGAACTGTGAGATCATGACCTGAGCCAAAATCAAGAGTCAGACACTTAACTAAGTGAGCCATGCAGGTGCCCCCAGACATCAGTTTTTAAAACATATATGCTTATTTATAAAGCAGTTTTTGCCTAATTGTCAAAACAATACGAGTTCTCTTTGGTGAGTTTAGTAATACAGGCTGGAAATGTTTAGTAATATAAGCTAGGAAGAGAAAAGTATCCTCAATATATTATTTTATTTTGTTTTAGAGATGACAGTAATTGTCTGGTCTTTGGTAAATGAGTTACTGTGTATGAGCCTGAGTCTCACGAATCAAATGGGATTAGGGATTTAGTATCTGCCTCATGGAGTTGTTCAGATGTCCTGTGACACAACTCAAAGCACTTGCAACACTATGAATAAACAATGCTACTGTTATTGTATCCTTATAATATTTTCTGTCTCTCTATTTTTAATTTCATACTGTTGGGATCATAACATACATAATGTTTGGTACTTGTTTTTAATTCATCTAATAATATATTGTGAAAATTTCTACCGATACATAAATTTTAAAGTATATCTGTAGATATATCAACATATTATGAAAATTTCTACAGATACATACATTTTAAAGATATATAATTTCTCTTTTAATTTGAGAGAGAGAGAAAACAAAGGCCAGGGAGAGGGGCTGGGAGGTGGGGAGAGAGAGAGAGAGGGAGAGAGAGAGAGTGAGACTCTTAAGCAGGCTTCATGGTCAGCACAGAGCCTTACGCAGGGCTGGATCACATCACCCTGGGATCATGACCTGAGCTGAAATCAAGAGTCTGTGTTCAACCTACTGAGCCACCAAGACACCCCTAAAATTTTTTTAGTTTATTATTTAGAATGGTTTTACAGTCACAAGAATATATATATATATATATATATATATATATATATGTATATATATGTATATATATATATAAATTATTATTATTATTGTTTTATGAAAGTCTATTGAATGGAAATATTTTACCTAACAATACATTTGCTAGGTAAAGAAGATAATTCTTGTTTATTATCTCTGTTCCATTGTAAATATTTGCATAATTCATATCCTAAAACAAGTAGGTGTATGATATTCTCTGATTATTTTCCTTAAAATGAATATGTACATGTCATATGACTGGGTCAAAAGTAATGACATCTTCCGTAAATTTTCATCTATATGTACTATATGTACTTACACTTAAATTATCATTTTTTCCCTTAAATTGGTTGCTGAACATAGATACATTTAATATACTGTGTACTTATTGGTAACTGTTATTTATTGTTGGTGAACTGGTTATTTTATCTTCACGCTTTTACTGCAACTGTGGAACTCATTTAACTTTTATAAATACACGTTCGTACCAAACATTCAGATCCTAACCACTGAACTAGTTGTTAATTGTATGTCATTGACAATCATTTTAGAGATTTCTCATAAAGTTGCTGAATGGGGAGACAGGAAATTAATTTTCCTTTTTATGTATTAATTGTCATTTACTGCATAAGATTTCTTTTAATATATATGATAAAATTTTTAATGTAATTCTACTTTTTTTCCATCTTAGAAAATGAAAACTAGGCAAATTTTTATAGTAATTCAGACTCAGTGAATAGAGTAGGGAAATGCGTGTCTTTTAAACATTTTTTTAATGTTTATTTATTTTTGAGAGAGAGAGAGAGCGTGCAACCAGGGGAGGGGCAGTGAGAGGGAGACACAGAATCTGTAGCAGGCTCCAGGCTTGAACCCACAAACTGAGAGATCATGACCTGAGCCAAGGATGGACACAATGGACTGGGCCACCCAGGCATCTGAATGCCTGTCTTTTAACTTCATTAGAGACTTGAATGAAACTCATAGAAATTAGAAGTGATATATTTCTAAACTTGATACTCTTACCTTTCTGCCAAGGAAGGGGGTTTGACTATGTGTGCTTTTTATGTTTGTTTTATTTCTAAAGGGATGCATTTATTCAGATTTTCTTTTCTCAAACACTTTCAAACCAGACTTTTCTGGAGACAAAGATTTTCCCTTGTGACTAGATCATCAGAAAAGAGATGTTTGTTTTTTAAAAAAAAGCTTGAAAGCTTTTGGATATCAGCCATTTTAATTAAAATTAATTTAGCACCAAGATTTCCTTGCAGTGTTATTTCTGGAAAGACTTCTCATAATAATTGTAATTATTTAAAGAGGAAGGAAGGGAGGGAGGGAGGAACGAATGAAGGTGGAAAAGAAGGAAGAGAGAGAGGGAGGGAAGGAGAAAGGGAAAAAAAAAGGTCTTGATTTCTTCCATTCACCTCTATGGGCTCCTGGGTAGCTCAGTCAGTTAAACATCTGACTCTTGATTTTGACTCAGGTTTTGATCTCAGGGTTTGTGAGATCCCACACTACACTGACAGCTCTTGGAATTCTCTCTTTCCCTCTCTTTCTGCCCCTCCACTGCTTGCTATTTCTCTCAAAATAAAAAAACTTAAAAAAAATTTAAAAAAAAATAAAGTGTGGGGCACCTGGGTGGCTCAGTCGACTGGTTAAGCGTCCAGCTTCAGCTCTGATCATGATCCCCCAGTCCATGGGTTCGAGCCCTGTGTCTGGCTCTGTACTGACAGCCCGTAGCCTGGAGCCTGCTTCAGATTCTGTGTCTCCCTCTCTCTCTGCCCCTCCCCCACTCTGCCTGTCTCTCTCAAAAATAAATAAATGTTAAAATTTTTTTAATTAAATAAAGTGTGTCCTAACCATTTGTGGGGGAGGGGGACCATGCCAACTATTTCTTATCAAATTATTGAAAAGCTCTAGCATCACATTTATAATTTTATATAAATTATAGGCTACCTAACTTACAAAAATAAGGTATACTAAAATATGTAACAATTCTGTATGGCATGTCTCTTGGATTTAAGGTCAGAGGTCACTTTAAATAAACACAAATATTTTTCTGAGTGACTAAGCCGAACAGGACACATTCTAGAAGCTGTAGATTGAAATTGTATATCAGAGATTTACTATCCAAATATTCCTTTCAGGGAACTCCTGGTTTGAGAATAACATATCTATTATAAGTTACCTTTTCAATAAATGCATTAAGGCAGACTTGAATTCTCAGCTTAGTTAGTTCTTCCTGGAAACTTCGTTCTTTTCTGTATGCTTAGATTCCATTCACCTCTATGTCCTGTGATATGTACACATTTTTCCATATATCTGATATCTACAGCTATATCTATCTATCTATCTATCTAACAGATAGAAACAGAAACAGAGATGTTAGTCCAGTGCTTATAAAAAACTGGGACTTAAGAAAAGCTGCAGAATGGGTGGGCTAAGAATAAAATGCTGTATTACTTGAATGAAGAAGGTGCTTTCTTTGTATTTACTGAGCATGGTTGAGTGCTCATTATTCTCTAAGACAGTAAACCAGGCAATGAGATAAGTATAGCAAAAGATGATAACAAGAAACAATCACAAAGGCTAAAAACTAAAAATCAATATGGATACTCAAGGTGAAAATGTCCTCTGATGGATTTACATAACAAGTAAATTATCAGAAATAACACTATTGATCATAAAAACATTACATAAATGTTTATGAGTTCCTGCTTATGAGATATGAAGGAATATCTTTCAAGTTTTAAATATCCCTTGACTGTGTCCACTCTGATAAATACTTATACTAATAATGAAATAATTACCAAAATGTGGGGACTGAGGTAGGATGAGAGACATCATAATTGTACTTAAACTATTTACTAGAAATGTGGTTTGTCCCATTTAGTATAGAATCCATTGGGTCTGATGGACCCCTGAATGACAAACTTTATAATTTGAAGTAGCTATTAAAAGGTAAATTTAAACTCATCTATGAAAATATTTGTGACTCTACAGAAAAAGAGAGACAGTAGTATAGTCAAAAATAATTTTCTGTCTTGGAAAAATAAAAAAGGATTTCGAGAAGTCAGACAAGTGGGATAGAAATGAAATGCTGATTTGGACAATTAACCAGAACAAACTAAAATTTTGATGTCTGAGGTGATATAAGAAGAAACATCATCATACTGATACAAAGCTTTATCAAACAAGAATTACCCAGCAGAATTCTAATTTCAAGAAGCATTTCAAAGTGCATTATGCTTAGACCTGGGAAATAACAAATGCTTGATTACAGTACATGCTGCCAAGAATTAGTTTAATCAATAATTCCAATTAACTTGGTTAAATTTGAATGGTACTTTTCTTTTAGTTTTATTTTAAATTACAATATAAGATTGACTGTTAAGTTCCATATCTCATTTGGTGTGCAGATATTAGAAAATTTATTTAACACAGGAGTAATGTATCTGTCCTATATTTTCAAGAAGTACTTTTGCTTTTAATTAAAAAAAAAACAGTCACTTTTTCATGTACTATTGTTGCTTTTATAAGTTGTTTACATCTTCTTCCAGAAATCCCAAAACTGGCATGGTCATTTCATAAATTGTGGATAATGGTAAATCCTGGAAATTAAAGTATGTGATCTAAGAGAAATGACTCAATGAATAAAATTCTTCACATACATAAAAACCATCTGGTTTATCGATCATCTCCTTAGATAAGAAAAGAGGATTAATTCCAATCTAAATGTGCTTTCACTTATCTTCTGGGTCTCTAGTCCATAGACTAGTTACTGTTATCCAATAGACTTCTCTGCCTTAATGAAAATGTTCTATATGTACACTTTCTCATATGGTAGTCACTAGCCACATGGGGCTATTGAACACTAGAAATGTGGCTAGCAAGACTGAGAAACTAATTTTTAAATTGTATTTTATTTTAATTAATTTAAATAGAAATACCTGTCTAGGGTAGCCTGAAAAGCAGAGCCTGACACCATGGCTTGCATAAGGTTAACTCATTAGGGGATGAAATTTCTGGAAGCAGGAATGAGGGACAGGGCAAGGAAAACAAAGAAGGAGGAAAGGTTAATATAAGGATGCATTATGGAATTGGCCACTGATTGTAGTCACTGAAATTCAGTGTAACTTGTAGGGCTTCTTAGGAGCTGTATGAAATACATTTCAAAACTATCCACACAAAAGATTAAGGGGAGGAGCATTTCTCCCTCAGGTCTCATTTCCCACTTCTTATTTCTCATTTCCCATTGATTGAGAATCTCACAGGCTTTAACGTCTTCACACTTTGGGTGATGTATGCATGAGAACTAAGGAGGTTCACTTGGGCTCACAGGGGCTTTAGAGGAAATCCATAGTAAGAAGAGTGATGGATATAGGCCTTCAATGAGGCATGTGTGTGACGTTGGTAGATGCCTGTGTGAACATGGTCACAGCACTGTGACAACAGGAGTTATAGGACTAGCTAAGCAGTAAGTATAAATGTTTTAAGTAGGTGAATAGAACAGATATTATCTTTGATCTTGTAGAACTTATCATGAAGTGGAGTAAATAAAAAAAACAAAGACTAATAAAATGAAAAGATAATTAGAAATTGGGATGAGTGCTGTTGAGGAAAACCAAGGTATATGGCGAGAGCATAGTAGGGAGAGGTTAATTTGATAGGGTCATCAGCAAAGATCTATACAATACTATTAAAGTTAAAACATGGATGATGAAGAGGAAGCCAAGGAGAAAATATTGTGCAGTCCATCAATAAAAATATAAAGGAAATCATGTTTCCAAAATACCCCCCTGGGAGCAGAAAAAGAAATAACCAAATACTCAGCCCACTCAACAAACAGATGATGAGCCATTACAGTCATCCTATCAACTCAACAAATAGACTCAACCAATAGAATTCTTGATAGATTTGTACAGTTAGATCTGTATTAGATTTTTCTTGGAAGGCAATCACTGGGAAATTTCTTTATTAAGGAAATGAAAATATATAAGCCCTATACTGAAAACTAAAAATAGTTGAAACCATGAATTTTGCTTTTAACATTGATGGCAGGAAGCATCTTAGAAATGGAAAGTTGTTCATTGGGAAGACAAGAGTAAAAGACTGTGAAAGCTGGAAGAGAAGAAAGGTATTTTTAAAAAGACAGTTAATTTGACTGCATATAACAGAAAAATGAAATTGGGAGTCTCTTTTGATCACTAGTGCATGGAAATATGACAGATTTCAAAATAGAATCTGACAGTGCTGAAATAACATTACTGAATTTTGGTGGTTAAATTAATTTGACTCTCCTTGGGAATGTAGATTATCTTTATTTTCTAATATCTCAGTATGAACAATTTGATGCACTTACTTGGAGAAATTAAACTTAAGGTAGGAAACAGAATGTTTAAGCCAAGCTGGTGAAGCACCATTTACCAAGTATGAAATCATAGATTTAGACTTCAACTTTTTAAAACTATGCTTTCCAGGACCTCAGATTCTTCCCATCCAACTTACACCTCCTGGAACATTTTATTATTCAGGTAGAACTGTCTTTAAAAGTTTGCGTGCAATTTACTAAACAATAAAATTTAAATTTCAAGCTGATATTTTGTTTAAATTTTAAGTTACACTCTCTTTTTTACCCTGTAGTAGCCACTTTTATTTATTTATTTATTTATTTATTTATTTATTTATTTTTATTTGAGAGAGAGAGAGAGAGAGAGAGAGAGAGAGAGAGAGAGAATCTTAAACTGGCTCCATGCTCAGTGTGGAGCCTGAAGCGGGGCTCAATCCCACAACTCTGGGATCATGACACGAGCCTAAATCAAGAGTCAGACGTTCAACTGACTGAGCCACCCTGGTGCCCCATGTAGTTGTCACTTTTTAACAAACACAATTACCAGGGGAAAATGTGTATGTTTATTTACATAATGCTCACAGCAAATTTACAAAGTAGACACCATTTTTAGCCTAGTTTTACAGAAGAGAAAAATGGGGCACAGAGATGACTAAGTAACCTCTATTTTGTTCAGATGTGTCCTTAGAAACTGTAACAGTGTCTATCTACCTAGAAATAGTCTATCTAGAAAAATACTATTTTTCTATAGGAATCTATATTTAATTAGTCTACTTATTTACTAAAAGATTTACACATTTAAAAAGGCACAATAACATTGATTATAATTATTATATTCTTTATCTTTTGCTGGGCCTTCTTCACAACATGTGTATTTGGAAGGTAACTTTCTAGGCAAGTGGGCCCTAGTACATGGGGCTAGATCTACTCTCAAGCAGAAACCAGCACAACAGCGTGGAGCAACCAGCTCTTACAGGACTTTATTCCTGGAAAAAGCCTTGTAGCTTGTCTTTCTAGATTTCATCGGTTGATGACATTTAAAAAATACTCATTTTATTGGGGCATCTGTGTGGCTCAGTTGGTTAAGCATCTGACTATTGATTTTGGCTGAGGTCATGATCTCACAGTTGTGAGTTTGAGCCCCACATGGGGCTCTGTGCTGAGTGGGGAGCCTGCTTGGGATTCTCCCCTTCTCTGTTTGCCCCTCCTCTGCTCACGTCTCTTGCACACACTCTGTCTCAAAATAAATAAGTAAATAAACCTTAAAAAATACTACTTTTATTATTTTTTATTCCCCACTCATTTACTTTATTTGCAATTGATTTCTCCAAACAATTCTAGGCTCTTCTTTGAAAAAGAAGGTACACTTTTTATTGGCCTTAAGATTCCCAAGGCTATTTTATATTGTTCAGGAGGTTGGCACAATTCTGATAGGAGGTCCTCTGTTCCTTTTCCTCTTCCTCCTCCATTCTCTTTTTTTCTATTTCTCTTTAAAAAAATAGGTATAGTTGACATGCAATGTTATATTAATTTCAAGTGTACAAAATAGTGGTTTGACAACTCGATTCATTATGAAAGGCTCATTTAAGTGTAGTTACCATCTGTCACCATACAATATTATTATAATATTATTAACCATATTCGCTGTGCTACACTTTTCATCCCCAAGACTTACTTATTTTATAACTGAAAGTTTATACATCTTAATCCCCTTTACCTATTTTGCCCAATCCTCCCACCATCTCCTTTCTATCCACCAACAGTTTGTTCCCTGTATTGATGAGTCTGTTTCTATTTTTTTATGTTTGTTTATTTGTTTGTTTGATTCTTTTACATTCTACTTATAAGTGAAATCATATGGTATTTGCATTACACTGACTTATTTCACTTAGCATTATACTAAGTCCATCCATGTTGTTGCAAAAAGGCAAGATTTCATTCTTTTTTATGACTGAGTAATATTTACATGTATTATATCTAAATTATATCCTATCTATCTATCTATCTATCATCTATCATCTATCTATCTATCATCTATCTATCATCTATCCCACATCTTCTTTATTCATTCATCTACTGATGAGCTCTTAGGCTGCTTCCATATCTTGACTATTGTAAATAATGCTGCAATAAACATAGAGTGCATATATCTTTTAGAACTTGTGTTTTTGTTTCTTTAGGTACCTAGCAGTGGAATTACCGGATCATATGGTATCTCTATTTTTCATTCTTTGAGTAATCTCTATATTATTTTCTACAGCAGTTATACCAATTTACATTCCTACCAACAGTGCACAAGGGCTTCCTTTTTTTGACATCCATCCCAAGATTGTTATTTATTGTCATTTTGATACTAGCCATTCAGACAGGTGTGAGGTGCTATCTCATTGCCGTTTTGATTTGCATTTCCCTGATGATCATGATATTGAGCATTTTTTCATGTGTCTCCTTCTCTCTTTTTATCATAATTTTGCTCTCTGGGGCCCTTTAGTGGTAGCAAAGAGACAACTCATTCACCCATGTTTTAATATATGAAGAGACAACCTCTTTGCATAACCCAATTATTTAGGAGGAAAAAGCTCATTTTTCTGAACAGGCCTCATTTCTCTCTTCACTAACCTCCTTGGTAATTCCATCAATATTTTCACCATTCCCTGCAAGTGTTCATGATTTAATATAATATTCTCACTGTTTTACTCTTTCACCAGATTTTATGAAATTACATTAAACACTACATCTAGTTTTCGTTCCACACTTTGTTTTCTTCATGTGTCTAGTCTGATGTGCCTGCTTATTTCTCAGACATATTTATTTGGAGAGTTCACTTCCACTTTGAGTCACTTATGGCAAAAACATAATTCCCGTTCAATTTCATTTCACTGCAAAAGTACAAAAAGACAAAGTGGCAAAAAGCGCATCTTTAACAGTTCACTCACTTTGCTACTATGTGAAAAGACAAACACGTTTGTGTATAACATGAGTTAAAAATACAATATGATTTAGTTTTGATATGATTTATTTAAAACATAAGTGGATTAACATTTAGTTCATTTTATATGCAAAGAAAAATTTTGACAACTATTTTTGTCCTGTGTTTCAAAATACAAAATGTTTCAGTTAGGCTGAGTTTTGCATATGAAATTAACCAAGAACCCACCATCAACATGCAGTTTGAAGAAAGGGTAATAGATTTTCCTGAGTCTTAAATTTACTAAAATAACTGAATTCTATTTTATTAAATCTAACTAGCATTTACTGAACAGTAGGAAAACAATTGAAATAGATACAAAATAGCTACATTCTGGTTAATTTGCATATTCAATACATTTGTTGTTGTGGTTGAATATGATTTTTTGTTCTTTTTTTTAATGCTAGTGTGTTCAGACACCATGTTAGTTACTACGGTTGTAATCTGAGTAACATATAACATTCTTAGGCCTTAATTGTTACCCTTTGACTCAAATATTTATTGTTCTTCCCAGTATGAAGCACATACAAGGCATTTGGCCAAGACTTGATGTGTCAAGACCTGTGCAGGGTCTGATATTTTGCTCTATTTGCAAAGTAACATGCTAGCCTGTCAGTTTCACAGATGCTATCAGAAGACAAAACAGTCTTAGGTCAGAGACAAGAGACCTTTCTGTATATAGCACAGCAAGAAGCATGTGTGTCACATCGGCATTTGTTCCCCTCGACCCACAAGTCCACAACAGGCTTGACCCAGATGGATACTGCACCTTTAGTAGGTTTGTGTCACAGTTGTTAGATGAGGAAACTCCCAATCTTTTAAACAGTGTGCTGCAAACCTGGGCAAACTTTGGCTGGAGGAAGATATTGTTTTTATCACCCTTACCTGGAAAGAAATTTATTCTATGCCCAAGAAAGGTGACATTATCTGTATCTTCCAAGGTCACTTGCTACACAAATCCCTTGCAAGCATAATCCAGAATATAATCTGATCCAATGCTGCAGAAATACAAAAAAGCATGGTCTTCTACTACAGTATTACAAAAACATGTTCATTGACATTAAGGAATTCACAATATAGTAGATGTGAAAGGAACACAAAAGGGAGATAAGCTAATAATGTCTTATTTTCTTAATTTTATGTAACTTTATGTTTTCTGAAAATTAAGACACCCTTAATATATATGTACTCAAAGTTGTCTCTTCATTTATGATTTCTTACTGTAGTTTTATTCTTAAAAGATTTTTCTCTATATTATAGAGTTTAGAAACACTATTTTGGTTCTAGAATTTGGTAGAGATTTAGAATGGCCATAAAATTATCCATATAATTTGTGAATGTCAATTGAAAGACAAATTGATTCATGGAGTAGACACAAAGTTGGGGAGGGCAGCAGTTTCGTTGGTAAAGGCTTGTAACTGCAATTAAAAATTAATGTCAACATGTAGGTGAATTGTATTTTCCAAATTAGAATAACTTAATGAGCCATTCTCTGATGCATAATAAACTTTGGAAAAGATGATGTAGAATTTATAAGAACCTGGATCAAATAAGTTAGGGATTGTTTGTGAAGCTTATTGAATGGGATAAAAACTATATATTTATCATATCTTAAACAGTCAAAACAAAGAAAAATTATTGATATGTGGGGCTTTCAAAATCCTTTAAAGCTGTGTATTCTTTAAACTTTTGATTTAATTGAGGGATAAATAATGAAAAAAGTAAAAGAATAATTTAGGTTTACCCATTTTTATTGTTTTAATATCCCTTTCAGTATATTCAGCTAATGTCCTTAATTTGTTGTATTCAAGAATACAGATAGTCTTAGTACCAGACAGATAACCTTGTTTTTTACTATTGCCACATCCTTATGGCATAATTTTAACTTAGCTGAAAAAACATGAGAAATATATTTATAAAAAAAACATTGATGCAAATCAATATGCATTAAAATATAAAAAGTATTCCAGGAAGCCAAAAAGTGACTTCTAATCTTGCTTAAGTATAATTTTTAAAACCCTTCCAGTGTAACATAATAAAAAGACAAAAACATGCTACTTTGGTAGGAGCCATAAATCCATAAATATTTCTAAACAATAAACTCCTTATTTTGGAAAATTACAAATATATACAAATTTTGAGAGGACAGCGTAAGAATCCCCATTTATCTATCAATGACAATATCGTTTTATCTATACATCTCTTTACTTTCCCTCCTGATTTGTCTCATATTAAATCTACATACCATTGTCTTTTATCCATAAATATTTCACAAGCATAGCTTTGTTATTTTAATAGAAACACTTACAAATTTTAAGTGTTAATAAAGCAAAGAACAAGAATAAATGCAGTTGAAGTTGTTCAAATCAAATATTCTTTAGAAATTATGCGGCAAACGTTAATCAGATAATGCATCTACGTACACACTGGATAATTCATTAAAGTATATACAAAGAAACATTCGCCAAACCTGCAGACCTTAAAGAGCTTACAATCTATTTAAGCAAATAAAACCCAGACAAATGAATAATAAAGTAGGTTGAACTAGTGGTCTACACTACTTACCAAATAGAATATTAAGGCAATCCATAATTAATTGAAATGACATATAATAAATTTGTGAGTTCAAAAGAGGAAGATAGTACATGTTCTATTCAGTATTAAGGAGAAGGGGGGAAAAGCAAGCTACAACCAGGTAGTTTTGATAATGCATTACTTATCTTTCCGAAATAACTGCCAGCATTTTCATGAATATTAGCCGTTAAATTCATCTAAATTCACATTTAACTCAGTTTCCTTTGTGGTTTGATGCTTCCATTGTTCTCATATAGTGCTCTACTGAGAGACTCTCAAAAAAACCACTTATACAAGAATTCCCATCTAGAGTTCTGCTTTTAGAAACCCTTACCTCAGAGCTAATATGGGAGAAGACCAGACAGTGGATCTTAAGGATGGGTTTCTGGAGTTGTACCATTCTCCAAGTACTTGGTATAAGGAGTCCATCATGCTATATGCCAGTATTTCATCGGTAGGAAGAATATTGGTAATATCTGCCGTGCTGTAGTAGTGTAATTATTAGAATGTACATCTGCCTCAAACTGGGAAGATTCTTTTAAAATCTTTGATTCTACAGAGTTGGCCAATATGACCTTATTAGAAAATAACCACCCTTAGCTTAAAAAACTCTACAGAAGACTTAATTGAGGAAAGAGCCTCAAAAGTCACTTCTGACTTCCTCAGCATTTTCCCACCTTCCATCCATCCTGTTAACTAAACAATAGTAAGGCCAGCGTGGCTTGACTGAGGAGTTACAAAGTATGCTAAGAGAGATGAGGGAGTATAATCCAAAGGAGCTGCAGGCCATGGTTAACGTGCACTAGAACAGTCTTTTGTGGTTAAATTGATTACATCAGTCTATCTACCTAGAAAGCCCAATTACTGATCCTGCTAGTTGCATATAGTTCAGATGCGCATTTAAATCTGAGACTAATTATTTTGTTATTCAGTAGCTCATCCTTATTTTGCAGTAAACCCCTCCACCTACATTCCCTACAAGGAGGTCTTTCTGAAGAGCTCTGTCCAGCCCTTCCTACCAATGCTCAGCCAATTGAGAGATCGGGTTAGAAGCCAGCCAACTGGAATGGAAAGATCCTAAAGACAGTAAAATGAAGGGAAGCTAAAGTGGTTAGTCAAGAAGAGCAAAGTCCCTGTGGCAACTGGAGAGCAAACACTTTTCCCACCAGAGAACAGGGTCCTGGAGAATTGAATCTTATGTGCAGTGAGTATTGGCTGCTCTGAGTTCCTAAAAATTGCCATTCAACTCCACATCCTTACAGGATGTATATGATGCTTTCAACTTTTGTTTATTTCAAAAAAGACTATTTTTATAACAGTTTTAAATTCATAGCAAAACTGTGTGGAAGGTACAAAGATACTCAATACACATCTTTTACTCCTACTATGCATAGCTTCCCCCATTATCAGCATTCTGAACCAAAAGGGTACATTTGTTAAAATTGATCACCCAAGGTTTATAGTTTACATTACCACTCACTCTTGGTGTTACACATTCTATGAGTCTGGACAAAAGTATAATGACATGTATCCACCATTATAGTACCATACAGAATAGTTCCACTGCCCTAAAAGTCCTCTGTGCTCTGCCTATTCAACTGTCTTTCACCCCCAAATCCTAACAACCTCCACTCTTTTTACTGTCTCCATAGTTTTGCCTTTTCCATAATGTTGTATAGTTGGAATCATACAGTATGTTGCCTTTCAGATTGGATTCTTTCACTTAATATGCATTTAAGTTTTTCCTTTTTTTTTTTTTTCATGGCTAGATAGCTCATTTCTTTTAGTGCTGAGTAATATTTTATTGTCTGGGTGTAATGCAGTTTGTCTGTGCACCTGTTGACGGACATCTTGGTTGTTCCCAAATTTTGGCAATGCTGAATAAATCTGCTATAAACAGCTGTGTGCAGGTTTTTGTGTAGACAGAGGTTCCAATTCACTTGGGTAGTTATCAAGGAGTATATATTCTTATACACTCAGCTTTATAGGAAACTGCCAATCTGTCTTCTAAAGTAACTGTCTCATTTTGCATCTTCACTAGCAATGAATGATTGTTCCACATCCTGGTCAGCATTTGGTATTGTCAGGGTTCAGATTTTGGCTCTTCTAGTCAGTGCGAGGTGGTATCTCACTGTTTTGATTTGCATTTCCCTGCTGACATATGATTCAAAGCATCTTTTATTTCTTTAAATTTTTTTTTTATGTTCATTTGTTTTTGAGAGAGAGAGACAGAGCATGAGCAGGGGAGGGTTGGAGAGAAAAGGAGACACAGAATCTGAAGCAGGTGCCAGGCTCTGAGTTGTCAGCATAGAGCCCAACACAGAGCTTGAACTCCCGAAGCATGAGATCATGACAGGAGCCGAAGTTGGATGCTTAACCAACTTAGCCACCCAGGCGCTCCTCAGAGCATCTTTTCATATACTTATTTGTCACCTCTGTATCTTCTTTGTGAGGTATCAAGGTCTTGCTCATTTTTAAACCAGATTGTTAGTTTCCTTATTGTTGAGTTTTAAGAATTCTTTGTGTATTTTGGATAATAGCTCTTTATTAGATATATCTTTTGTGAATATTTTTCCCAGTCTTTGACTTATCTTTCATTCTTTTGAGTGTTTGCAGAACAGATAATCTTAACTTTAATGAAGTCCAGCTTATCAATTCTTTCTTTCATGTATTGTGCCTTTGGTGTTGTATGTAAAAAGTCATTACCAAACCCAAGTTCACCTTGCTGCACGTTTTAATTTTGAAATACTGACTTCATTACTTGGAATGTCTCATGTGTAAGAAAAATTTTAAATAATAATCTTATTTTTAATAGGATGTATTTTATTTTTTTACTGGAAGGAAGAAGAAATTGAGAATGCATGATGCCCTGGCATCTAAACATATAAAAATATTAGTTGTATCATTTACAATTAGTCAACCTAGCTGATAAATATTGTATTGTAAATTTTTATTTAGGAAAATACTCTAAATGGAGGCAAAATAAAGTTTCTTGGAAGTGGGCATGATAGAGATGCAATTGATTTGAGAACATCTCTAGTTTGCTTTGAGCTTATAAGATACCTCATTACCTATAAAGTGATATTCTACTAAAAATGTTAGGTTCTGTAGAGAATATAAAATTGAAACTATCAACCATTTTAAATTTATGTTAAAATACAGCTTTGAAGAATATTGCTAACAATTATTTGAAAATAATAAGGCCATATTGAAAAAAAAAATCTATTTTAGAAAAATGCCAGCCCCCGGGAGCCTGGGTGGCTCAGTCGGTTAAGCGTCTGACCTCGGCTCAGGTCATGATCTCACAGTCCATGAGTTCAAATCCCATGTCGGGCTCTGTGCTGACAACTCAGAGCCTGGAGCCTGCTTCGGATTCTGTGTCTCCCTCTGTCTCTGAACCTCTCCTACTCGCATTCTCTCTCTCTCTCTCTCTCTCTCTCTCTCTCAAAAATAAACATTAAAAAAAATTTTTAAAGAAGAAAAGAAAAATACCAGCCCCGTGATACTAGAAACAAGTAGCCAAGAAGTTGACTAAAGTAAACAAACATGGGCCAAAAATATTCTATTTATTCAAAATTTGAATGTTCAGCCAATCAATATTGGGAGGTGTATGTACATTTGTTGATATGCATGTGTGTTTACCTTTAAAATATATAGGCATATTTCTATCTTTTGGACACAAATTTATTTTTGAAAATAATTTTTGAAAAAGAACTAAAGTGTACATCCAATAAATATAATACAATCAAAATTTTCATCAAAAAATCAATGTTTAAGTATGATACAATTTAATTTATTGCTAGTTCTCCTTTTACTATCAAAAGTATCCTGATGTGGAAGATAAATTATTCAGTTACTTTACAAAAAAGAAACCATTGGTACCATCTGGATGTGAGCTGTTTTTATTCTTCATTGGTATTTGCTGCATATTGTCTCCATTTATTACTTTTTAAAAAATATACGGCTAAGTGTGGGATTGAGTTTTCAAATGTCCAAATCTGTATTGTCTGTGCTTCCTTATCTATGTTTTTTAAGCATTTCCTATAATATCCTGTAGATATGCTTAGGAATTTACTTGTCTAGTCTTTGTGTCTTACCTGGTTTGACGAGCCAAGCTTAGAATGTAATGTATCGCTTTCTCCGAATTAGAACACAATTTTGTTATTGCTTCTACTAATATTTTTTTATATCCACAGTAAGTCAAAATACACATATACTAATTAGAGTTAGTCCTCTCTTTAGTACGTTATGGTGTACCAAAGCAGGAGGGTGAACAAACAGCAGAGATGAAGAGAATTAAGTTTCACTTCCCATGTAAATGCAAAACTCCTCTGATTGTGCTCAAGAAAATGGCTAAAAAACACAGTGAATTGATGCATATATTTCTCCTCCATCCTGGTGAACTTCCTTTCCCAATGTAACCACATCAAGCACAACAAAAGCCATGGAGAAAAGAATGACTCTCTCTAGTTACTCCTGACCTCCTTCAATTGCCACATTGCCACATTGTCACATTCTGTCCAACCTTGGACCGGCCACATTTACAGTATTACCAAACAATTAGTAGGTAACATATTCTCTATAATTACCAATATTTTTATTAAAAACACTTCTTATCGATCCCCAAGGATATTGTATTATTTTTGATTTACCATAAACAATTCTTGGTTTTAGTAAATCCAAATGTTCTCAGTTTAACATGTCTAAATAATAGCCATGCGTTGAGAATGGACAATGTTTCCAATTAGGTAATAATAACCATACCAATGATACTTTCAGCATTGTGATAACCACACTGGATTTTTCACCATGAAATCTATTTTATACACTTAAAAAACTGAAAAATGAAAATGTGAGATTCTAATAATACTTTTATTAACGTCTATGAGGAAATAAAAACATCATGAAGAAATTTGGGGCCATGTTGACCTTTAAAAAAGTAGGATTCTGTATATAGTTGAAAACAGTATTGATGAAATTTTGGGATGATGGGGGTGGTGGTTCATGGGGTCCGGAGCTGACAGTCAAAAAATAATTCTTGAAGATGTCTTTGATGCAAAAAGGTGATTTTATTAAAGCATGAGGACAGGATCCATGGGCAGGAAGAGCTGCATTGGGATTGTGACAGGTAACTCATTACATACCCTCAGGTTGGGAGAGGGTCGGGGATAGAGTAAGACTCTATGGTATTTTGGAAGCAAGGTTTCCAGGACCTTGAGGGACTAGCTGTTGCTAGGGAAACACCACTTATTGCCATTTAATAAAACTCCAGTCATGAGACCCTTGAGAGGTACATAAGCTTGAAGCATGTATGATTGCCAGCATATATCTTGGAGCAGTTGAGGTAAAGGAATCCTCAAGGTTGAGATAATGTTAAGCTAAAGTTCTCTTTTGCCCCTAACAAAGTGTCATCATCGAGGCAGCTGAGCTCCTAAAGGAGATCACTCTGCTGATTTCAAGGACTTGTCAATGGGCTGTGGGCAGTAAGGGAATTTTATTTTTCATTTGCCTTAGTTTCCCACAGCACCATGGCAAGCACTTAAACCCCTTTTCTTTGTTCTTGGGTAGCCAGGAATATCACACATATTCCACCTGGAGAGGCGGGGGTGTGTGCCAGCCTGTATTTTGCCCTCAGCTTGCCCAAAGCTCTCTCATCAGTATGAGCTAAACATTTACCTGCCATTAACTTTGAAAACTGTAGGAATTGCTTATAAGTCCCACTGATAAGAGAGGAGTGATGTCATGTGTAATAGTGGTGTAAGAAGATTTGAAGTCAGGTTGTTCCAACTAAGCAACCACTGAAACGGGACGAAAGATTGGAACAGACTGTTTTGAAACTCTGAACCCCAGCTAGACACTTACAACTGGAGCATTCTGGATGAGGGAAAGACCACCATTCTTAGGTATGAGTGGTGCGCATGAACATGTCCTCCATCCCCATTTCCAGCCCCGCCTTGGCTATAGGCTGAGTGGTTCAAGTTTCTGGAGCAGCTGGCTGATGCTCCTTAGGCCACAGCAGCTTTCCCCTTTGGCATCCATGGGGAGATTTATTTTTTGATTTTTAAATGGCTATTTATTTATTTTGAGAGAGAGAGTGTGCATGGGTGAGAATGGGAGAGGGGCAGAGAGAGAGGGAGAGAGAGAATCCCAAGCAGGGGCTGGATCCCACAAACAGTGAGATCATGACCTGAACAGAAATCAAGAATCCAAAGTTAAACTGAGCCACCAGGCATCCCTTATAGGGAGACTTTAAGGGCCAGTATATTTTTTTTCTTGTTCCCCTTGGGGAGCCAGACATTTAAGAAATATCTGTCTCAGCTTACTAGCTGACCACAGAGATAATGAAACAATTTTCGGTATATCACACAAAGCAAGAATACAGACTTTTCAGAAATAGTTTAAAAAAGTCACAAGTGGACAGTACCAACCCTCAAGAGCAGAAATCAGCAATCTCCGAAGAAGAGAAGGACCAGGTTTCCAGAGTTACTACCTTAAAGTCTCTTTAACAAATGGTGCTGGGTAAACTGAATCATGTACATGCAAAATAATGGAGTTGGACCTTTGCCTTACATTATAAAATTAACCCAAAATGAACCAAAGACCCAAAGAGAATGAAAACCATAAAATTCATGGGAAAAAGAGCTTCCACAGGAAAAAAATCTTCATGACATTGCATTTGGCAACAGTTTTGGCTATGACACCGAGCATATCCGAAAAATGAAAATCGATCACTGGACTTTATCAAAATCAAAAAAACTTTTGAGCATTAGAGGACATTATCAATAGAGTAAAAACGCAATTCAAAGAATGGGAGGAAATATTTACAGATCATATATCTGATCAGGGATTAATTACCAGAAAATATAAAGAACTCATAAAACTAAACAACAAGAACACCCAAAGAGCCCAACTGTGAAATGGACAAGGGATTTGAAAAAATATTTTTCCAAAGAAGAATTAAAAACTGGCAATAAGCCCATGAGTATGCAAGGAAATGTTCAACATTATTAGTCATTAGGAAGATACAAGTCAAAATCATAATAAGGTAACACTTAACTAACCCCACTATGATGGCTATAATTTTAAAAAGTTACTAGTTGGAATATAAAATGTTGCCGCTTCTATGGAAAAGTTTGACACTTCCTCACAAAAGTTAAATGTAGAATTACTGCATGACCCATCAATTCAACTTCTAGACATATACTCAAAAAAATTGAAAACAGAGTCAAACTGATACTTATGCATCACTGTTCATAGCAGTGTTATTCAAAATAGCCAAAAGGTGGGAACCATCCAAGTGTCCATCAAAAGATGAATATACAGGGGCCTGTGGGTGGCTCAGCTGGTTAAGCTTCCAACTTCGGCTCAGGTCATGATCTCACGGTTCCTGAGTTTAAGCCCCATGTCTGGCTCTGTGCTGACTGCTCAGAGCCTGGAGCCTGCTTCCGATTCTGTGTCTCCCTCTCTCTGACCCTCCCCCACTTGCTCTCTCTCTTTCTGTCTCAAAAATAAATAAAAACTATTAAAAATTTAAAAATTTTAAAAAAGATGAATGTATGAATAATTGTGGTATATACATATAATAAAATATTATTCACCCATAACAAGGGATGAATTCTGATACCTGCTACAACATGATGAACCTGACAACATTATATTAAGTGAAACGAGCCAGATACAAAAGGACAAATATTATATTATTCCATTTACATTAGTTATCTTAAATTGGCAAATTCACAGAAACAGAAGGTAGAAGGTTATCAGAGGCTATGAGGGTAGAATATGGGATATCAATGCTTAATGCTTACAGAGTTTCTGTTTCTGGTGATGAAAAGGTTTTGGTGATGCTTATACTACACTGTGGCTGTACTTAATGTTACTGAACTGTGCACTTAAAAATGGTTCAAATAATAATCTTCATGTTATTTACATTTTACCACAGTAACAACTAACTGATAAAGTTTATATTTGGCATACGATTAGGCATACAGATTTTATGAAGCAAATTATTACTTTTAAAAAATAATACTTAGTAACATGAAAGAGCCTCAGGGTTCTTTGCTACAGTGATTATACCCAAGGATTTTCAATTATTTTAAGAATAGTTGATAATACAAGCCTGCTGATATCTTGTACATTAAAATAGTAAAAAAAAACCCACATAAAATATTATTTTGAACCATTTCATAAAAGCACTTTGAGAATATCAACCTGAGATCTATATGTCTGCCTTACAAGTGGAAGGAAAAGCAAAATAATGATATCCAAGAGTGATTTCTCAAATGACCTCAGAGCATTAGTAATATAATCTTCATATAGATGTAGAAATAAATCTTTAGAAATTGATATTATTCAAAAATAATTATTTCCTGCCTTAGAGTTGAGCTTATAATATAAAAAATCCATAGAAAAATTTAACTTTAAGCATTAGTGGCTTGATTTTTCTCATTATATTTTACAATCCAGTATGTTCTCAAGATAATCAGTTTGTATAAAGAAATGTCTCCCTGATACTTTTCACCACTTTAATTCTTCACCATCAGTCTATAGTCATTAAAATATATTATTTCAAACTTTACGTTTTAAAATATATTTGAGAGATGAATATTACCTACCAGGCATAAAATACTGCTGTATAATAATATAGACCTGGAAATCTTAATTTCTACTGAATTTAGTTGTAACAGGGCAGTTTTAATTCTTTCCTTCTATAATATGTCATCCTAATCTTCAAAAAGTGGGAGAAATAGTATAGACTTAATTTAACAAACCAAATACATTTCACTTCATTTCAATTTCATGAAGCCATTTAGTTTCTTGATTTTTAAAATTTCTTTTAATGAATGAGACTTTAAAGTGATCATTGTAAAGTCTTTCATATTACATTTAAATTCTTTGTTAAAGAATCTAAAGGTTTTTCTTAAGATTATTTATTTATTTTGAGACAGAGAAAGAGAGAGAGAGAGAGAGAGAGAGAGTATGAGCAGGGGAGGGGCAGAGAGAGAGAGAGAGGGAGAGCGAGAGAATTCCAAGCAGGTTCTACACTGTCACCACGGAGCCTGACGTGGGGCTCAATCTCACAAAACCTGTGATTATGACCTGAGCCCAAATCGAGTTGGACACTTAACCAACTGAGACACCCAGGCACTCCCCTACCTTTTAAAATTAGCAAATGATTTGCTTTCCTACCGTGGCAGGCAAAATTTTGGAATGGTACCCCAAAAATGTCCTGCTGTAATCCTCAGAACCTGTAAAGAAAATGAGTTGTGTTATTTTGAATGGCAAATTGATCTTAAGGACAATATGCAGGTGGGCCTGGTTTAATCATATGAGTCCTTTTGAAAGCAGGGAGCCTATCAAGTTGATGGCAAAGGGGAAGTCAGAGAGATTCCAAGGGGGAAAAGGACTCCATATGCCCTTCCTGGTTTGAAGATGGAAGAGGCCACATAAGAAGGAATGAGGCGCAGTTAGAAGCCCCTGGTTGAGAGCCAGCAAGGAAACAGATTTCAGACCTTCTCCTGCTAAAACTGGATTCTGCTAATAGCATAACTGATCTTGAAGTGCATTCTTGCCTGCAGATCCCAGATAAGGGCCTATCCTTGATTTGGGCCTTGTGAAACCCCGAGCAAAACAAAAACAAAAACAAAAACAAAAACAAAAACAAAAACACCCAGCTAAACTCACCTGAATATCTGAGCTAGACATCTGTAAGATAATAAATGGACATTTTTTTTAACTGCTAAGTTTGTGGAAACTTATTACACAGCAATAGAAAATTAATATGCATACTTCTGAAAACCATACATGATTTTGCTTTTGTGATTTTAAACTTTCAGGTCATCCAAAGGGCAAAAGATGCATGCCCCACTAGGTCTAGGAAATAAGGTAAATGGAATTGCACTCTGAAATTAAAATTTTGAAATCAAGAGGAATATGCCCAAGTTACCTTAAAACAATGGGTTATAAACTTTTGGATACAATGTGAATTTAATAAAACTATCAAATACCTAAAGGAAAAAAATGAATTGCATATATAGACACAAAAGTTTGTGTGGAATATCAAAATCGGTATTAAGATCCTCTCTCTGAAATGATAATTGCAGGGTGCCTAGGTTGCTCAGTCATTAAGCATCTTACTTCGGCTCTGGTCATGATCTCACAGTAGGTGAGTTGAAGTCCCACATCGGGTGAGCATGTGCCTCGCTTTGGCCCCCCTTCTCTCTCTCTCTCTCTTCCCTCTCTTTTTCTGCTCCTCCTGGGATTCTATCTCTCTCTCTCTGCCCCTTGCTCACCTGCACCCTCTCTCTCTCTCAAAAATAAAATAAAATAAAATAAAATAAAATAAAATAAAATAAAATAAAATAAAATAAAATAAAATAAAATAAAATAATAAAATAAAAAAAAATTGCAGAACAAGATTGTAAAGTGGTTTCATGTACCAACCTAATCAGAAAGAATTAAATCATTTATAATGGTAGGTAGATAAAGTCCACACACATTTTAAGGGGTCACAGAAGCAAATAACAGCAGTGCCTACTTGGTCATTGTCCAAAAGCAGGTGTCCCTGCAAGCTGATATAAGTATCTGGCAAACTTTGCTATTGTTTCCAACTGTTAGAGCCTCTTGGATTCTTATATGTGATTTGTTAAATCATCTCTTCTTCTCTTGATTCGAGACTCTAAAAACAAATATCTGATCCTCTGTTTTCCAGTGTAGCTTACCTAAATTAAGTATAAGCTAGTCAGACTGCCTCAGCTATCTAATATCCCTGAGAGTCACATGCCTCATATAATAATTGAACTATCCTGCAAATTTACTGCCAAGTGTTTCTTAGCTCAACCAACAAAAATTACCAATACTTAGCTGAAACAACTCTGGGGTGGTGATGAGACTGAGGTTTTTGTCTCACAAGTTGAATGTCAACCTGAACAATGATTGTTCACTAAGACACAAGTATGAATACCAAGGGGGTCTCCTCTACATGACACTGATTTTGTGTGTGTGTGTGTATCTTAATTGAACTTTTGCAAATTTAGAGCAAATAATAACTACAAATTCAGGGGCGCCGGGGTGGCTCAGTCGGTTGAGTGTCGGACTTCGGCTCAGTTCATGATCTCATGGCTCCTGAATTTGAGCCCCGTGTCAGGCTCTGTGCTGACATCTCAGAACCTGAAGCCTGCTTCCAATTCTGCCTCCCTCTCTCTCTGCCCCTAAACCCACTTGCATTCTGTGTTGGTGTTAAATTTTGGTGTTAAAAGGAATATTTTTTTATTTGGCATTAACATTAAATTAAATTTTACTATATAGCACACTGTAGCTAAGATTAAAAAGGCCAGGAATAAATTCATGTTTAGATTAGCCAACATTCAAGGGGACTAATTTAAAAGGTGAACTTCACTTATAACTTTGCCTAAACAATTTATGTTCTTTCTTTTGACACCACTGGAAATCTTTCAATTTACCACCTGCACACACTGAGAACTCATTAGAAAATTAATGTGCACTCTACTGTTTCTCTCTGTCCCCCCAAGCTACCTCTAATGCTTACTCTTCAATCCCTTACTCTTTTCTTCCTAAAAAGTATATAATTATGAAAAGTAAGATTTATCTTGTATGTTTGAATAAATTATTCCAAGTGCCTAATAAGTCAATATCTAACTAAATCTGGGGCTTTGATAATCTAAATTTGTAAACTAAATTTCTCCAAGGATAGAATCCCAGTTGAGTTTGCACTATTTTGCATTTTTAGTATACAGCATTATTCATATTAGGGGTGTAATATAAGGCTATAAAATATTTCACTAGGAAATATTTTTGTATTGTATTATTTCTAGGAATAATAACACACACTATGGTGTTTATTTTCCATGATTTCATATTTTAAAATGTTAATAAGTCCTTTTTTCAGATGCATGCTGTGAATTTCTCTTAGTGTATTTTCCTTATTGTTCCTTATGATCTTTTGAAGGGCAGAAATTCTAAATTTTGATGATGTCTAATTCATCATTTTTTTTTGTCTTTTATGGCTTGTGTTTTTTGTATTCTACCCTAAGAAATTTTTGCTTAACTTGAGGTCATAATGATATTCTTCTATCCTTTTTTTCCAGAAGTTGAACATTTTTATCTTTTGTGCTTATGTGTATGTTAGTTTTTATTTAATATTTGTATATGATGTAACTTCTATATCTTCATTTTTCTCCTATATATGTGTACTATACTAATAATCAAGAACATTATAGCAACTGCTTTTCTGTGAGTGAAAAATTTTGTGTAAAAAACAGATCATTTTCAAATTACCATGTCAAAAGTACCTCAAAATGGTTAAGACACAGAACTTCCCTAAATGTATTTAGCAGTGCACTTCTATCATAGAGTATGTTTTGCAAATACTTTGAACAGCAGTACATTTAAATCCTAATAGATACAATTTATTTGGTGAACGTAATTCATGCAGGTTTATAAGAAATGTAAAATTTGTAGACAGCAATTTGTAAGGAGTTATTTCCAAAACAGAGGGAGATATTTTATTGTAGATAAGGAAATGGTGAAGTGTCCTTCTAATGAGCATACTTCAATCTTCTTCCAATTAGAGGCTTATCAGGGAAATTCCCAATAGCTATGCTTACCACCACAGTAATCAGTCCACTTACTAACATTTTGAAGGTGAAATAACTGTTGAATTTCATTGATAACATCCAGCTATATTTCTACTAAAATCATATAGGGTAGTGAAGGTTTTCATGTTATTTTGATCCCAAAAATTACCTGCTTCACTGGTCCCATAATTCTTTTTAGGAAATGGTTACTGTATCAGTCAGTGTTCCCTAGAAAAAGAAAATAAATAGGATATTGATAGATGATAGATGATAGAGAGATAGGTAGATAGATAATAGATAATAGATAGATGATGATGATAGATGGATAGATAGATAATGCAAAGAGCTCTCATCACAAGGAAATTTCTTTTTTCTTTCTGGCTTTTTCTCCTTATTGTGTCTATATGAAATGATGGATGCTACCTAAACTTATTGAGATAACCATTTCATAATATATGTAGGTCATACTGTTGTGCCATGCACTTTACACTTATATAGTGACATATGTCATTTATAGCTCAATAAGTCTGGTAAAAAAAAAAAGATTCTGTCCAAGAAGGAAGAGACCAAGATATAGAGCTCTACTTCTCTTGTCTGTATATAAAGGTCTTGGCAGTTATATAAATCAGTCATTCAATAAAACAAGTCTTTACCTGCCAAAAGAAAAGAAAAGAAACAGAATAAGACTCATGGAGTATTTTAAACACTTAAAAACTAGATATTAATAATACTTTACATTAATTAATCATTCCATACAAATTTTATTCATTTTAATGATAGTTAATGGCAATTATTTTCCTTTAGAAATAAAAATCTAGGTTCTGAATTTCTTTTCTCCTTTTGGAAATGAAAACTTATTAAAAACATTAAGATATCACTCTTAAACTAGGTTTACCTTAAGTTGGTTTATCAAGGTCTTAATCATCATTGGAATTTGTTAAACATCATAAAATCAGAGGTTTTTTTTTTTATTATAAATATGGTAATCTAAAAGGCACAATAATTGAGCTTTAATTTCAAAGGACAAATTAACTCATAGTTCCTGAACTTAGAATATTTTATCAATTTTATACTGCATTATTTCTTGTGTTCTAAAATACATATTAGGGGAGTCCAGACTACTTTTAATGGCTTTTCTTGCTGATAGCTTTATTTAAAGCTCACCATAAGCAAAATGAGGCAAAAGTTTAATTGAATCAATATACTACATTTTTTTGTTTCCCAATCTAATCCTCTCTTGCCTCTCCAAGGCATATTCCTGTTCAGACACTCCAGCCAAATAGAACTAAGCTTCCATGCCACTCCTAAAGGCCATAATAAATACATAGTCACCTCCATACAGTATATCTAACAGATACAATAGTGAACATATGATTTCAATGGAAAATCAAGACATTTAATTTGGCAAAGTTTTGGGGAGCATTTAAAGGTTTCAGATTCCAAAAGGATAATGTCTTTGTCTTTCAATGATTCTTAGGGAAGATGAGAAACAAGGGTAAAGGTGCATTGTTTGTGTGCTATGTGGAAAGGGAAAAATGACATTTTCAATTGTATGACATAGTGTCTGGTACATGGCAACTGTTTAGTACATGATTAGATAACGATCAAATTGCACCCCATATGTCATTAGAGATGGTCATGATATTTAGCTTTGGTCAGTCGTGGAGAAGAGATTTTGGTCAAGTTTGTTGTTATGTCTTTAGGTTTTCACTGTTGTCACGAAGGAGGAGACAAACACTCCCCAGTATACACAGCTAATAGTTGCAAAAGCAAGAATTAAAATCCGGATAATCAACCCCTGGAGACATTGCTCCTAACCACCATGTCCCAAATTTGGTGTCGGTGATTTAATGGCAGATGAAAACTCCTCTTGACAATTGTCGTAGTTTTATTCTCTCCTCTGACAGTCTGATTTGAATTAGACAGATGTTAAAAAAAACATTTCAATGGTGAATTATTTTTGGAAAAGAAACCTTTATAAACTTCAGTTTTAAATAAGTACTTGGAAATCCGTCATCACCACTGTGAAGATAGGATTTGTGCTCCTATTAAAATCTCCTAAGAGGGAAGTATTACAAAGTAGGATTCATGGAGGTGTAATGTAATTAGCAGAGACATAATGCTTAACTCTAAACTGAAAAATTCCTATGTTTCACAAAGTGAAAAGATATTTAAACATTTGCATAAATATTTTTGTTTTTCTCGAGTGTGAGACTTTTCTCAACCTTGCAAATACATGTTGGTGCATTTTGCTGAAAACTTAAAAGGAAAATGGATTAAGTTTGATGAACTTATCCTGTTAACCCCAAGTAAAGGAAAATTAGAAAGCCTATTCCAGGGACAATAATGGTTTAAACTATATCAATAAGAAAAGGTTCCTTTTTAATTGGAAAGTTGGATATTCAATTAGTGAAATTAGAGCTTTCTTATGTTACACATTTCATTTAAAGCACACTGATATAGTTGAATTTTTGCCAAGAATAAGAGTTTTTGATAACTATGGCTATTGCCTATAGATTATAGCAGAATCCAGCTGAGAAGTATTACAGCTATAACTATTGTGCCATACAGAAGTTTATATGTTTCACTTCTAGCTTTTAAGTTTGTGGAAGTAAATATTACCTTTGGGAATTATTATGGGTATCATTTTAATGACACTAGACAAATTTAGACCACGGCTTAAAGGGGTCAAAACAGCCAATAAACTAATTCTATTTAGAATAAAAATTGAGGGGCGCCTGGGTTACTCAGTCGGTTAAGCAGCCGACTTCGGCTCAGATCATGATCTTGCGGTCCGTGAGTTTGAGCCCCGCGTCGGGCTCTGTGCTGACAGCTCAGAGCCTGGAGCCTGTTTCAGATTCTGTGTCTCCCTCTCTCTGACCCTCCCCCATTCATGCTCTGTCTCTCTCTGTCTCAAAAATAAATAAATGTTAAAAAAATTTATAATAAAAATTGATTTTTTAAATTAATTGTAGAGACTAGTGAGGCCCTCATGGTCCTGTTGTTATCATTCTTGCCTTCCATTATGAATAGTTGTTGTCATGATCTATCAATTGTAAAGTATTTTTAGTATCATCTCTATTATTGATGGAATTGTGTTTTTTCAAAATTTGTATGTTGAAGCCTTAACCAGCAACATGACTATATTTGGAGATAGGGCCTTTAAGGAGGTAATTAAGGTCAAATATAGTCACAAGGGTGGAACACTAATTGAACAAGACAAGTATCTTTACAAGATGAGAAAGCAACACAAGAGATCTCTCTCCCTTTATGCACACAAAGAAAAAGCCATGGGAGGACACAGCAAGAAGATGTCCATCTAGCCAAGAAGAGAGATCTTACCAGAAACCAACCTGGCCAGCACCCTGATCTTGAACTTCTGGGCTCCACCACTGTGAGAAAGTAAATTTTTGTTGTTTAAGCCATCCAGTCTATGTATCGTATTGCGACAGTCTACCAGACTACTAAAAACTCTGAATTAATCTAAGAAAATGAAATGCTATTTTGTCAAAGGATTTCTAATCTGGGTTGGAACTGATCTCATTGAAAATGTTAGGTATTTTGCTCACACACAATACTAAAAGGCTTAACTAATTATGAACTGAAGTTACTTAAGAGGCTTGGAATTACTTATTCTTCTGATGTTGCTGATATAGTCATAGACTTTTTGAAACTAAACTTAAGGAAAGAAACATCTCATAGAAACTTGAGAAAACTATCATGAACAAATCAAAAGTATAACCCATATTGATCTCCCAAACTAAATTCTGATTCTCTTGACACCACAAACTCCCACCTTCCAAACCAGTGAAATAGACTTAAAATGGCTAAGAAAGGAAATCCTTACAGGTAAAAATAAGCCAGGAAATGGCAACACTAAGGCAAAAGGGAGTGCGAGGTAGATGGAGCTGAGGTACTACTAAATTTAATTGATAGTAAAGGAGACAGTTTGGGATGATTATGTTTGAATGAGCTCAAATCTTTGATTTCTTTTCTCTTTATTTTTTGAACTCCAAGAGCTGGTCCATTTTTTTTTTTTCTTTCAACCCGAAGAGCTGAGCCATTCACATCTTTTATTACTCCCATCAGCCATCCAGAGCTTCTGCCAAAATGTCGGCTACCTAGAGCCCAGGGGAATGTGTCCCAATTTGCCACAGCCCAGGCCAGCAAGCCAACAGTAGTTCACAACTAATTTGTTTCCCAGTCAAAATGCTTAAACCATATATTTTAGGGCACCAACAAGAAAACCTAGGAAATAGAAACTTAGAAAATGTCAAGTGGGAATGCTTATTTAACTTCTCACTCTATCAGTATCTGCATTATATTTATCTTAAATATTCCCATGCCTTTATACCTACCTCTTTTTATGGAATCATTAAATTATGATTTGTCATTATCAAAAGTGGATCCCTGGATCTATTTCTGTTCATTTTTACACAATGTCAAAAGTGACCTTCATTATTTTTTTCAAGGCCAGGAGACTCTAGCTCACATGTGGAATTTTCCAAAATAATTTTTTCCCTCCATTTTTAAGAAAAAAAGTTTACACTCCAAGTTCTCAAGTTCTTTTTAAGAACACAAGCATCTATTTCCATCACTCTATTATTACAAACAGAAAATTACTTTCAGCTTTCGATTATCCGAGGGTGTTTTTCATTGGAATCCCTGTAGTATCATTGCTATTTTTAATTTACTACTGGCTGCTAATTTTCATAAAGCATGCATCATATTAAAATAAAGATTTAATGGAATGCTTATGACCATTACAAAGACTCAGATAATTTGAACTCATTGTATTTGATACCTGTTTGTCATTGTGTTAGGTGTTGGGATAATAGTAAAATGGTATAGATGTGTAAAGGTGAAAAATAAACCTAGTAAAAAGATGTTCTTTGCATAATTGTTCATAAAGTAAAAAATTGGAGATAATCTTAATTTCTATCCATATGGAATTATTATTTTATAACCAGAGTAGAAAAAATAAGGCAGTGCTTTAAAAAATTATAAAACTCTATGACTTTAAATCAAAGATTTAAAAACATATTAACAGGGGCACCTGCATGGCTCAGTCAGTTGGGTGTCCAACTTCGGCTCAGGTCATGATCTCAGTTCGTGGGTTCAAGCCCCGCATCAGGCTTTGTGCTGACAGCTCAGAGCCTGGAGCCTGCTTTGGATTCTGTCTCCCTCTCTCTCTGTCCCTTCCCTGCTCAGGCTCTCTCTCTCTCTCTCTCTCTCTCTCTCTCTCTCTCAGAAATAGATAAACATTAAAAAAAATTGAAAACATATTAAGTGACAAAAGAAAATTGAACATTTTTTATGTCTTATCCTATTTATGGGAGAAAGTTTGACAAACCAAAGTGTATGTATGTGTGCATATGTATGTGTGTGGGCATGTATGAATATACACATATGATTATAAATGTATAGAAAATATTATTGCTATATTAATATTAGAAAATATTATTGCTATAATACTTCATGTAACTAGGAAAGAATTTTAAAAATAATAATTAGTATGAGGAATATAACATAATCTCATGTCTCCAACAAAGTAAAAAACAAAAAAGAGAATTGAGTTTGAAGAATACATTTATAGCTTGATACACTAAATATATAATCATATGTATGCATTTATATATGTTAATCATTATATTTAAAATAATGCTAAATATGTATGCATAATCTTAATATATAGTTTAGAAACTATTAAATTCTAGAACATTGTAATGGTCTGTATTACTGTTACCAATAATTTCTGCACAGATTTCTTATTGACACATATTAACAGAGGGAATCCTTGCTGCTTGATAGAAATAAAAAAAGGAGAAATGTGTAATACAAAACAAACAACTAATTATTGCAATAAATAAAGAAAATTGTTTATACACTTAACATTAATTAATTGGGCAATTGCTAAGGAATTACTATTTATGCAGAGTTAGCATAGATATAGTTCTGTTAGGAAATCAAAATCAAAATGTGATAGATATATTTATCATTTTCTTATAGTCTTATTGGTGTCAAAACAACAACAGCAACAAAATCTAAAACACCTAGAAACTTAGTTAATTGAAAAGCTGTTGCAATGTAATGTTACATAATGGGCCACTTGCCACTTATTTGAAAATCTTCCTACAGAACTCCCAAGCAACTGGTCAAGTTCTGGTTATTTTTAAAAATTATCCTTGGTTATTATAGCCCCATCTTTGTTATATATTAGAACAGAGAAAATTCACTATAATCATGTTCTCCTTGACCTACCTACATTTTATGAAGCAGGTTTGGTGCACACTTCCTTGATTATCACAAAACAAGTGAATCAATAGACCTTCACATAATTGTACACCTATTGTGTACACCTTAGGAATAAAATAAAATTAGTGACTGTTTGATGCATAAGGTTGTCCCATTAAATTTTATGAAGAGAAATAAAAATACTCATAAATTTTTTATCATGCTAATGATAATTGACAATAAACAAAACAAATACAAACAGCAGAAAGAAAAACAAAGGTTTTTTTCTTCTAACTACATGGTGAAAATATTTACTTACTCAGGCTTCTGAGATCTTCCCCCAGGCGTCTCTTCTTCCTGGAGACACTTTTCCACACATTCACCTTCACCAAAATTCTCTTACTAGGCCTTTCTGCTTCAGTTATTAAAATCCTTCCTTTATAATCTCTTTCATGCTTCAAACTTTCATTTTTACCTTTATTAAGTTAATCATTTATCAGTATATTTGTGTTTTTGTTTAATCTCTGGAAATCCTGGACAATGTCAATTTTGCATTTTCAATACAGAATTATCTCCCCTCCAAAGAAGCTCCAAATCCAGATTTCTTCATTTCCAGTAGTAATGCCACTCTTTTCTCAAAAAATATGTTAGATTTATCTTTTAATCATACCTCTCCCTCATGCTTCTGACCTTCCCAACTGAATTTGTTATACAATTGGATATATCTTGTTTATTAAGTTACATATTATTTATTTATTTACTATGCCTGCAGTCTTTTTTATAAAGAGCAATTTCAAATAACAATGTACCCATTTGTCTATCCACTTCGTTCAGGAGAGTTTCTCATTTTCTACCCAAATTCTCTTATTACCTCCAGAATTTTTTTGTTTTAATTTATTTTTTACTTCTTTTTTTCTAGTGTGTGTTTTAACTTCATCTCATCCCTACAGTTATGGTCCTTACAGAGATAATTTTGTAGCTGTGCAATAGCTTAATCACTGGCTACTGGCTGTGCTACTGTGTATTCTAGAAATTTTGAAGATTGACTATAACACTCACCTACTCAAACATCTCTAGTCTTCCCTTTACTGACCTAAAACTGCACTTGTAATTATTGACATTCATCTCCCCACTATACAACCAGAATGTTCACTAAACGGTAATCCGAATGATCTGTTTATAAATCTTTCAAACTCCTACACATTTTAATTCATTGGAAAAGACAGCTTAACATGTTTATTACGTTAAATGACACTCCTTTTCATCATATCCAGTTTTATATTAAAATGTTATTGAGGGCTGGGATGAATTTTTATTCAACTCTGTATTCTCTCAATGACTTTATTAAGAATAACAATTAATATAAAAGTATATTGACTATGTACTAACATAAAATGTCTATGGGATTTAAAATATACAGGAAAGATAAAGTTGCTAAGGCAATTTGAACATTTTTCTGGAGAAATACTTTGCAAGTCATGACATTTGAAAACTACATAGAGATGAGTCTGTATGGATATAAAGAGAACAGCTTATAAGTGGTAGAACCAGAATTGATTCCTGGTCCAGTGTGTTTGCCAGTACAACACAGTTGGCCCTAACTTCCCACTTTTTGGTCCTCTGAAATAACTTCAGTGACCACAGTTTATAAATACAGCATAACCAAAAAGGGTATTGTTGAAGCAATGTTTTAAATGCTACCTTGATTAAGGAGCACCTGGGTGGCTCCGTCAGTTGAGCATTAGACTTAGGCTTAGGTTATAATCTTGCAGTTTACAAGTTTGAGCCTGGCATCAGGCTCTGTGCTGACAGCTCAGAGCCTGGAGCCTGCTTTGGATTCTGTGTCTCCCTCTCTCTCTGTCCCTCCCCCGCTCATACTCTGTCTCTCTCTCTCTCTCTCAAAAATAAATAAACCCTAAAAAAAATTTTTTTTAATGCTACCTTGATTGAACCCATGCAACCATAGCATATATCTTCTTTAATCTATCCTAACTCAAAAATGCTATAGAATTTTTGGAAATAAAAGAAATTGTTTAGAGAGAAACTATGATCTCCAACCTGTGCCAAAATTGGCTTGTGTAGTGCAGAGTAGGAAATAATTAAAAGAGAACATTCTACTGGAAATTGTATTCACTTATTCCAAAACACTTAACATAAAGCCAGGGGAAGCAATGGCATGGGCCTCCGCTTCTGCTCACATCCAACACATAAAGTGTTAAGTAATGATTTCTACTCATAAATCTTCCTAACCTGCTGAAGCTGATTCAAGATATTAAGAAGGCTTTACTCTTTTTCTTTCTCAGCAATGTCTCTGCAGCAGTTCTGGATCATGAACCTTGATTGTTAGAAACCATAAAAATAAAAAGACAAAATATCCATTTCAGTTTAGACAGTTTTGTGGAAGACCAGGTGGCTGATAAAAAGCCCCAGTCCTTGGTGTGGAGGCAAAGACAGCAGTTGAAGAGCAAAGAGCACCCTTTCCTGTGGAGTTTAAATTAAATTCAGATTTGTTTCAGCAGGGCCTTAATGGAATCTGTGTGATTGGGACGCTTTGGCTTAGCCGGTATCTCCACATGCTTTTGCTCTAGCGAAGCCTATTTAGTCCATTTTGTACACTCAGTAAAACAGTACTAGGGATAACCAACTGCTGTATATATTAATTGCATGGTCATTTGTGATCTTGGGCTAGAGTTCTTAAAAGTGCAGATTATAAGAAAAATACAACATTAGTAATGCTATAGTTGCTTTTTCTATTTATTGCCAGTATTTAGTCTTCAGTGTTTTACTTTTTCAGTCACAACTGCCAATCTTACTGCCTCGTATCCAGCTAAATCTCCACTGCTTGAAGAAGCTCCTTCTGTCAGTAATTATGGAAAGTTCTGCCTCTGGAAGAACTGCCACAGCAAAGCGGATAGAACCGCCACTATTAACAGAGTGGTATTTTACTGGCAGTGACTTTTAATAGATGTTTCTTCTTGTCACCACAGAGAAGGGAATCAAAGTAAAAGAGGGATGAAAATTTGACAGATAAGAAATAAGGTAAGCTGGTTTTGTTTTGTTTTTTTTTTTTTAAACTCCTGTATTTTTCTTCCTTTTACAATAACTCTTCATATATTTCTCTTTTCTCTGTTTGGTATGAATTGAAAGCTGTCAGCTTTGTAGAAGCACCAAATGCAGACTACAGTAGGCCTCCCTATCTATCAATTAATGTGATTGTACTGTAAAACTTGGTCATGTGATGCCTTTAGGCTGCAGTTTAGGGATGGGCTTGATTCCACTACCTGTATCCTCTGGCATGTTTTGAGCAACCCAATACAGACAGGAACGAGTATGCAGGCAAGGGTATTTAATCCAGTGATGTGTACGTACACTTTGTGGGTCATGAAACACTAAATACAAAGTTATCCCATTCTTACCTGGAAAACTTTTAAGTTACAAAGGCTTTGCAGTTTGGGTGGCTTATCACAAGATGCCCTGGATATTGTACAGTAGGAGAGAAGTAATGTGATGTTTATTTTATATTTGATGTAAATAATGATCTTAGTGGGGGCTTTGGGTGACTTAGTTGAGCGTCGGACTTTGGCTCAGGTCATGATCTCACAGTTCATGAGGTCAAGCCCCGCGTTGGGCTCTGTGCTCACAGCTCAGAGCCTAGAGTCTGCTTAGGATTCTGTCTCTGTCTCTCTTTGCCCCTACCCTGCTCACACTCTCTCTCACTGTCAAAATTTAAGAAAAAAAAAATCTTAGAATAGGTGTGTTTATGGTCAATTCAGTGGTCATTCAATTGTATCATCTTGGATGAAACATGAAGGACATTACAGTGAGTACAATAAAAAAATTGAAATCAAAATGAAAAAATTCTTAACTGATTAATAATTGGGAGACTAAATATTAATAACTGATATTTATTGAAATTGGTTTCACCATTTACAGTATTTCTATCTTCAGAAATAATGGCCTCCACTCTAGGTGAAGCTGTCTGGAGTCATCGGAAGAATCCCTTCTGAATAATTTTATTACTCATAATCTGTCTCTATTGATGGGCAGAGTGCTGTTACTGGTTCTTTAATCTTGCCAAGTGAAAGTGATAGATAGATTCAATAAAATTTGAGAGATTAATCTAATGTGAGGCTCCTACTATTTTCTCCAATTGTGTCTCCCCAAAATAAGAACAGAAACTATTTTCTGTACTCAATTTTTTAAGATAACTCTCTGTACACAGTCTCCATATAAAAGTCATAATCATGCAAAATATTCTTGAAATATTAGAGCACCAAAATTTTTGTATTTGTTTACTGGGTTGCTGCCACTATTCCAAGTCCAAATTATCTATGCTCACTATAGGCTTTTTTCTGTTTCCATTTCTCTAGGCTTTCACATTTACCTTGTTGAAATGGGAAGTTATTTTCTTACTGGTACATTACTAATGTGAACTGTGTTACCAGGATGAACCAATTCTCACTGCACTTTGTACTATTTATCACATGTTCTTAAATGTAAAATAATGAAATAAAGACATTTCAAAAATTATATATACATATTATGTCATCAATTAGTTTAAAATATTTCTAGGAATGTACACCACTTGCTTATTTTTCTAGCAGTCAATAATTCATTGGATTATCATGAAAAATAGTTTTATTTTTCCTATTTCTATTATATTAATGCCTCACAACTTTGGTATTGTTGGTTTTATGACAGTTCAAAATAAAAATGTATTGACATGAAATTGTGTTTACATATTTCTATTAAATAAAAAGTCAATTTTCAGCAGAATATGTGCTTATAATGCCAGCTACTTTTTATTTATTTGTATTTCAGGTGGTCTGGAGAGATAAACATCTAAATGATAGTGGAGACTGTCTATGGTTTTGGAGGCATGGGTGTGCCTCCCTTACTCTGAGTTACTAATATTTATTGTTTTTTTATATTAAGACTTTTATTTTTTAATAACACCTAACCATGATTCTTAAGATGGAAAATTACAAAAGGGTAGATTTGAGATATTTTGCTGAAAGATACAACAGCTTTTGATTTTCTGGAAGCACCAAGCCCCATCTAATGGTGTTTGTGGGAAGGATATAAGGATTCTTAGTGAAGCCAGGAGTTCTAACACTTGAAGGAGAATTGTTCCTCATGGTTTAAAAGATGCACAAAGCCCTTTCACTTTTGCTTGATGGAAAATGAACAGTATAAAGAAAATTATGTCTAAGAAAATGATACTCAGTTACCAATGTCAAAGCCAAATAGACTGTAAGGGCTTAGAAATAGAACATCGGTATTACTTTCTTAGATATGGAGCGGAGAAGGACAAGTGAATGAGAAATAATTATTCTTTTTGAGACCAGGAATATGGGAAGAGGTTGGTAGAATTTTAGTGAATGATCTTGTCCTAGTAGTTTCTTGTATTCAATACATTTCTCTCCTGATTTGTAGAGCAGTGATAGACTACTATGAATATCACCTTTTAGCTTAGGTAGAAATAACCTAAAGTAATGGTCAACTGAGTTTCTGGATACAGCTTCAAATTCATAGCAGAAACCGCAACATCGGGGACCAAGTTGTTTGCAAAAGCTTAGCATTTTAAGACGTACATACACATATGTTTATCTGAAAAGGTTATCTTTAGCTGTCTTTAATAAATATAATGCTTGGAAAATATTTGTATTAGTTTTCTATTGCTGCTGTGACAAATAACCACAAGTTGGGTAGTTTAACATAACATAGATTTATGAATATGTGAGACATCTTACTAGGGGTCAGAAATCCAAAATGGGTTTTGGCTAAAATCAAGGTGTCATCCGGGGTTGTGTTCCTTCTGGGGACTCTATAAGAAAATTTGTTTCCTTGGCTTTTCCATCTTCTAGACGCTGCCTATATTCATTCACTTGTGACCCCTTTCCATCTTCAAAGCCAGAAATGGACAGCCCAGTCTTTTTCATAAATAGCACTCTGACACTGACTTTTCTGCTTCTCTATTGTACCTTTAAAGATTCCTGTGATTACATTAAACTCCCTGGGATAATCTCACTATTTTAAAGTCAGCTGATCAGCAACCTTAATTTTACCTGGTATCTTCATTCCTTTTGTCATTAAACATAAAATATTTAGAAGTTCTTGGGATTAGAACTTGGACATATTTAAGAAGCCATTATTCTGTTTACCACACAGCCTAAAACAGAGTTCCTGAACAGACCTCCAAATTTATAACACCAATCACAATCTTTGAAGCCACATTCTTATTTGTAGAATCTGAGCATTTTGAGACACACACACACACACACACACACACACACACACACACACACATTTTCCTAAAAGGTTTTCTTTAGCTGTCTTTAACCATCAAAAGCTAATCCTGGTTAAATTTAGGCTGTATTAGTTTCCCATGGATGCTGTAACAAGTTACCACAAGCAGGATGTCTTAAAACAACAGAAATTTATTCTATCACAGCTCTGGAAGCCAGAAGTCTGAAATCAAGGTGTAGTTAGGGTTATGCTTTCTTCAGAGCTCTTGGACCTCTGAGACGAAGCTGGCCCTTGACCACAGCACAGTTCTGAACTGGTCTGGGTGCTGGGTTTGTTTGGAGGCACACAGGGATCTGACCCCTGACCCTTTGTTACTGCTGACCCCTGAGCCACTACACCCATCCCAGCAGGGTGCCCAAGCTGCTGCGGCTCTCTCCCCCAAATCCAGCTGCAGGACTGTAAGAGCCCTTCCTTTCCATACCCACTTCCTGCCCACGGAGCATAGCTCTAAGGGGTGGGGGCCACCCCAGAAGCCCAAGTCATGGGAGGAGGTGGAACTGACCTGGGATGGCACTCCCTGGAGACTGTCCTGTGGAGGAGAATGGGTTTTCTCTCAGTTCTGCTACTGTGGGGCAAAGTGGAGGGATATCTGGGACACATTCTTGCCACCTCCTGGGTCTCAGGGAGGCCAGATGTGACCTCATCTTTCTCATGGTGTTGTCCCTGATGCCACTGGTATGGAGGTCCCTCCCCTCCCCCACACCAGAACAGGGTATTTTGGGGGATTGAAAGCACTTGAACTTTTTATTGTATTAAAAGCTTGCTATAAGCAAAAACAAACAATAACAAAAAAACCCTGTTTTACGGTTTCTTGTGGCTGCTGGCATTCCTTGGTTTATAGCCATATCATTTCAATCTCTGCCTCTGTCCTCATGCTGTCTTCTTTTCTCTGTGTCTGTCTAATCTCCCGCAGCCCTCCTCTTATAAGGACATTTGTTATGTCATTTAGAGCTACTAGATAATCCCAAATGATTTCCTCATCTCAATATCATTAACTTAATTATATTTGCAAAGACAATTTTTCCATAAGATAATATTTACATGTTCCAGGGATTAGAATGTAGACATTTCTTTTGGACTACCATAAGGACATAGTGTATACCATAGATATAAATTAGAAAACATACACAAAAGTGTCATAACTAATTTTCCCATCACACAGAAAGGAGATAAGGTCAATTTCTGGGCCAAGGTCTAGAAGAGCCTGAGAATTCATAAAGACTAAGAAAATGATACATTTCGATATAGATGATGTTCCAGAGAGGGCAATGATCCATGTCTTATGCTAGGCTAAACTGTATGTGGTAGGAGGAAGGGGAGGAAATAGGAAACCTGGTTAAGCTTAGGGATCCTTGAATGTCTAAGGGCTATGCCTTTTGCTTCCTAAAAAAAAAAAAAAAAAAAAAAAAAAGAGTTTGAGAGACTGTAAGCCTCTTGGAGAAGTTTAAACATCTGCCTTAATACCAGAACAATTGAAAAACAGGGGAATGAGGTACCAAGTTAAATAACAATTTTGTGGGATAATTATAAAACTACTAGATATATGACAATGAAGACAGACACACAGAGTTTGGACCTCCCAGAATGGTATATAATTGTACATTTAAATAGTTACCATGCTCCTGAGGGAAACAAAAAATGGAGTACCTGTGAGCTAGTCAATTTGGAGAGCCATGATGTTCGAAAAGAGGATCATGCTGAGAGCAGAGTAGAGATAAAAACAGAAAGGCAAGAGTTAACAGAAGCATTAGAGATGCAAAGGCAGCACAAAACTTTCCTGACAGGCAAATACCAGAAAGGATTATGTACCTTTGCAAAGTCCTGTAGGGGACAGAGGACCATAATGAACCATATGTCTTATTTCCCTGGATACCATGAAAGTACATGGAGCCCTGCAAATTAGGTCTCTATTGAGCCGAGAGGTATAAGGAGAAGGAAGGAAAACCCTCTACTATGTTTGCCATCAGTTCAGAATGTTACACTCCCAAAAGTAAGTGGAAAACTAACGAGCTGAATTAAGCTCACTTACAAAAATATACAGTGTCATTCTTTTTTCAGATCTGAACTTTGTAAATGTGTAACTTATACATATTACACTTGTCATCCTTCTACATTTTCCAATCAAGTGGTAGTGTGAGCTATGCTAGAGTGTTTTCCATGTGAGAAGACTCACTAATTGCCAAAGAGCCCATTTTGCCTCTGTCCAGCTTTATGAGAACACTGGCCTAACATTAGCCTAAAATTTTTCTCTGGTTGCTTTTATCTAACACGGTTAGAGACAGATAAGGAAGGGACACAAAAGGTCATATACTCTAACGATCATTAGCTCTACCCACTAGAGATCAAATTGTCAAGATTAATTAAGGGTGTGTGTGTGTGTGCACGTGTGTATGTAAATTGTTGCTATTGTGTGTGTGTGTGTGTGTGAATTAATTTTGTCATTTCTGAAGTCCTTTGATCTTCACTCCAAAATAAGGTTAAAGATTATATCAATATTAGAACCTTGATTCATAATACCTATTAATGTTTTTTTAAGGAAACTAATATTACAGCAGGAAGATCTACTATTGCATTTGGGTTTCAATGCATTTCTACCTGTAAGACAAGAGTTTGTGATAGGATAGTATTTAGTATTTAATTTTTCTGCTGTTTCAAAATCAATCAAGTATATTCAACATCTTTAATTTTCTGTCCTTTGTAACTTTCTCATTTTTACTCTTGCCTTTATCATAAATATTTCATAACTAAATGATAAACTCAGGGGGAAAAAGAATATTTCACACTTATGCTGTTGAAAATTAAACAGGCATTCTTTGTACACATTTTAACATCTTTAGTGTGTGGCCTTACACCTTTATTTTCCTATGAGAATCCTCTTTTATGAACCATAAATAGCTTTAGTTATATAAACCAAAGTCAGAACATTTTAAATGGCTCAAAGCAATATCAGGACAAATGTATTCTTTTTCCTATCTATCTATCTATCTATCATCTATTTATACATTCAATATATATATATATATATATATACACACACACACACACACACACACACACACACCCAACTTGTATTGGTATTTACCAAATTTGGTGTTTTAAATAAATGTATAATTATATGTTTTATTTCTGTGAATTTAATAAAATTGTGTATGGTAGTGGAAATGCCAAAATGTGTATAAAGGAGTTATTAGCATTTATAAAAGTATACTATATAATAGTATATATTATAATAATATAAATATACAATATATATAATATATAGACAATTTAAATAAACAAAACATTTGAAAGTCATAGAAATGAAAGAAGTACTTCTATAACTCTTTTCTGAATGTATATGATGAAACATTTCCAAGGGATTATTCCCTTGTGTCTATTTTAACTATGTGTAAGGAAAGGAGTTGTGTTTGTGCAAATATAGCAATGTTTACATTTATTTATATATTATAATGATACTCCTGAAGAAAACTAAATACTGTAAGCCTGCCTTAGCTATTAGACCACAACAGTCTATCTTATCTGAAAGTTATATCTTGTTTAGAATCTAGAGTTTTTCTACACAATCTGTAATAGTAACAGAATCCTTGGAAAAGCATAGACGTTGTGTAATTTTAATGATTATGAAGCAATTTTTATACACCACTATATTTTTATGGGCGAAGGAGGCATAACTTCTGATATGTCTTGTAGGACTTGTATTCTCATATTCCCTAGATACCTTCCTCTTTCTCACATTATCAAGCTTCTTTCCATTTTTATAAATCTAAACACATTATGTATGGTTCAATTGCATATTTCTTTTAATTATGTCATTAATTTCATTCCATGGGAGGGAGTTTGCTTGGGGATGCAAAAATCTGATTCTGCATATTAAGGCTGCCATTGTGACTGTTGCACAGAATTGACCCGGCTACCTTCTGCCACACTGAATTTATTTTTGGGAAGTTAAAGAGGTCATCTGTGTCAAAAGCTCTTGATAGCTTTCAGGCAGGTGAATTGAAACTTGATCATTGTATTTACCAATAGAGAAGTTAGCACAAACATTAAAAGGGAATTTTTGATAGGAATAGTGGAGGGAAAAATCTGATTGAGGAGTGTAAGTGAAAATAAAAGGATATATTGAGCAAACGAAATGCTTTAACATTCTTTTTCTAAAAAGGGAGCAGAAAAATGGTGTTTCAGCAGAAGGGGGAATATATGTTCAAGATAGGTTTTTAATTTTGTGTGTCTGTTAATTTTTTATAAACCGGAAACAATAGCTTTTTTTTGGCATGCTGGTAAAATAATCCAGTAAAGTGTCAAAATATATCTATCTTCAGTTAGAGAGGAAGAAACTGATAAAAAAAAATGATGTAGTTTAAAAGGTGAGAGGGGCTAGGTATTTAGGCATGTGTGAGAGGATTGGCCTTACTGCTTCCAAGAAGAAGGAAATTTCTTTTTTCTTTTTCTTTTTTTAAAGTTTATTTATTTTGAGAGAGACAGAGAGAGCAGGGGAGGGGCAGAGAGAGGAGGGAGAGACAATCCCAAGCAGGCTCCACACTGCCAGTATGAAGCCCAACATGGTGCTTGAACCCACGAACCATGAGGTCATGGCCTGAACCAAAACCAAGAGTGGGACACTTAATTGATTAAGCCACCCATGAGCCCCAAAGAAGGAAATTTCTGTAGCAAGTTGGTGTGATAAGGAACTTCTGCAAGATCTTATTTAATGGCTTCTGTTTTTTGCTAGTGAGATAGGAAAAATAGGCTGTCAGATGTGAGTATAGAAAGAAAGGAAGTATTAGAGACTTGAAAAGAGAAGAATAATGAAATTGAGTCATCCAGGAGAGAGGGTGAATAGAATAAAACCATATTGTAGCAGTCCTTGGTTATCATCTGAGACCACTCAAAATTACTAGTCATGAATTTAAAGTGATTCCTGTCAACATTGTTGTGCAACTTAATGCATCTATGTTCAACTGTTTAGGTGTAAACATCCAGGAGGCAGCAAAGTGATTAGGGCTAAAAAATGGTAATAATGGACCGTGAATTCCAAGTCATGTTAAAAGGAATATGAGAACATGAAGTTGAGAGTTTCAGCAGGGCCAGATATGATTTCGACCTAGAAAAATGACATTATCAGATTTGCGTTTGTTCTTAAGTACAGTAATCCGAGCGACTGTGAAATTTGTCTTTGGATTTGTAAGACGGTAAAGCCTGTATTCTGGACCAGATAATTTTCATAACTAATGGCTCAGATACTTATATACCCAGAGATTTCTGAGTAAATTTTCAGTCTTTTTCCCCACTCTCCCCCAAGTGGTTGATGAGATTGTGTTTTAGCAATTGTAACATTCCATTGAACCCTGGCATTTAAGTTAATAAGGTATAAATGAAGACATAGCTTATTCTCTGAATGGTTCTAACAGCCTGCTGGGTTTCATCAATCATGAAGCAGCTCATGCTGGGACTAAACAACAAAGAAAAATATCAAAAACAAAACAAAACAAAATGGTGAGAAAGAGAAGGATGTTACTGCTTTTAAGTGGGTATGGGAATATATTTTTGCCATTAAAATGTCAGAAAATAGCATACGAATATCTACAGAATATTTGAAAGCCACTATAATTGTTTTCTTATAAGGGTAATGATATATAACATTTTTAAAGATTAAATTTCTAGCCCATTATTATCTGAATGGAGTAAAAACTAAACCTACCAATTTTGTAAAATTAAATTTATGATAATAATTCCATTTACATAGAAATGAATTAATTCTTAGATGATTTCTATTTGTGTGTTAAGTAATATTTCCTTGTTTCAAATTAGGTTTTGCTTCAGAAAATATAAAGTTTAAATGATATTATTTAAGAGAAATATATTTATTTTAAAATGCTTTTTAAAAATCTCCAAATTAAAAAAAATCTTTCTTTAATGAATTTCCTTTATAGAATTTAACAACATAACTTTTGTTTTAAGAAGTAATTTAAAATCTACCTCACTTGTTTAGCAGAAAAATAATTTCTTTGTGCTGGTAAGTCAAGTTCAGTTTCCAAGTTATAACATCCCTAGGAAAATACTATCTTATTTTCCTAGACTTACCCATCTAACATAATGGAGAACTGAGTAATTTTTCAAAAGGAAATCATGTAAGTAAGATAAAAGGTATCTAAAACACACATAATTTCACTTACTAAACAAGATAGAACACCTGAATTATATGTCAGTATAATACATTGCTAACAATGTCTTTATATTAAAATTTTTCTACTGAGCCAAGAAACATTCATTTATTGATTATAATTCATTCATTCAACACATACCACCATTGGTAATATAGCAGAGATGTAATATACACAAAGTGGTGAGCAATTATAAGGATACAGACCAAAGATGTGAAAATAAGGTAAATATGCTTCCTTTCAAGATAATGTTGCTAGAGTATGTCTGGGAAATTTCTCCCTTATCTGCTACTGCAGACATATAGCAATGGTTTATAAATAATTAAAACAGCAAATTACAAGAACAGAGCTGTATTTAAAAATAAGAGTATCTTTGTGATTTAAAATGCAAAGTTTCGAGCAATGCAGAAGATGGAGCCTGCTGACCTCTAGTTTCTGAAAACAAGTATATGTGGCAAGAATTACAGAGTAATGGGGATTAGAAATTATTCAGGCCAGAGGCGCCTGGATGGTTCAGTCGGTTAAGCACAGATTTTGGCTCAGGTCATGATCTCCCAGTTCATGAGTTCAAGCCCCGCATTGGTCTCTGTGCTGACAGCTCAGAGCCTGGAGCCTGCTTCAGACTCTGTATCTCCTTCTCTCTCTTCACCTCCCCTGCTCGTTCTCTGTCTCTCCATCTCAAAAATGAACAAAAAGTTAAAAAAATTTTAAGAATTTATTCAGGACAGTAGTTTGTGTTGGAGGAGAGTGGAAGCTTGAGACAGAATGCCTGAATCCAGAAACTGGAATGGGCTTCCCCCATTCAAGAACACACCTAAAGAAAAGTTCTCACTAATGACTCTGAACAATGAGTTATTCAAACGCCTTATACATGGTAGGACAGAACAATGAAAATATAGCATTAAATCCAGGAATTGGCCAATTCACTGCTGGGTTTGTTCATTGGATCTGATTTATTTTCAATATCTCTATGACCATAATGAAGGAGAAACAACTAAAACCTTTAAATCTTGTTCAAACATGGAGCCTCCACATTGAGCAAAGGTAAGCAAACACAAAACTATTAGACAAAGGTAAATGCAGAAAGAGGGCACAAAGAACAGGATAGTACATTTTCCACCCATGATGAAACCGAAACTTAAAATCCATAAAGATTTCAAAGAAACACATGAATAAATCTATTACTAAAACCAAAGACAGAAACATAATTTTGACAAAATTAATATGATGTAACAATGAAAAGGAAAGTTGAAGTAAGTATGGTTAGGTTCCTAACACAGAAAAAGGAAAACATATTATCTAAAACAAAGCAAAACAAATCAAATAAACAAGAAGAAACTCAAGATATTAGGGGCACCGGGTGGCCCAGTCAGTTAAGCAATCGACTCTTGATTTAGGTTCAGGTTGTGATGTCACGGTTTGTGAGATCGCATCTTGCACAGGCTCTGTGGTGGATGGTGTGGAGTCTGCTTGGGATTCTCTCCCTTCCTCTCACACTGCCCCTCCCTCCCTCCTTCTCTCTCTCTCAAAATAAATAAAGATTAAAAAAAAATTAGAAAACTCAAGATATTGATAAACAATAATAGTAAAAATAAAAGAAATAATAATGGACACGAAAACTACCAATTGCTTATCAGTAAAAAGAAAAAAAGTCTATAGAAAACAAAAGAATATCTATGTGTATGCATGTGTGTGTGTGTGTGTGTGTGTGTGTGTATTTGTTTTGTAATGGCTATTCTTCATTTTCACTGTATATACATACACATACATGTTCATCCACACATGTGTGGATGTACATATTTGTGTATAACTGAAATGCAGTTGCTAACACTGAGGAGATTAGGATTAAGGGATTAATTATATATATGATAGTATATTTCTTACAGAAAAACAAATCTGAGTCATTTTTGGCAAAATGTCAATACTTGTTAAAGTATTTTAGTAGTGTCACAGATTGTTTTACTTTATTACATTATCCTCTATAGATTTTTATGTTATAGAAATTAATATATTAATTAATAATATATTGTTTTAATAACAAATAATGAAATAACTAACAGAAAAAAAGCACATTATTAATGATTTAGATGCCTGTAGTTTTCTAAAGTTGAGGTTCTATACTACTTAATTCTTTTACAGGCAATTAAAGCTTTGGTAGAAAAATAGTCTGGGAGAGTAAAAGTTTACATATGTGTGAAAAAAAAGTAAATGCAAAATTAAAAATAAAGAAAAGAAGAGACACTTGTGTGACTCAGTTGGTTGTGTGTCCGAGTCTTGATTTTGGCTCAGGTCATCATCCCAGGATCGTGGAATGGAGCCCCGCATCAGGCTTCATGCTGTGTGGAGCCTGCTTGATATTCTCTCCCTCTTTCCCACTCTCCCCTGCTCATGCACTGTCTGTTTCTTTCTCTCTGAAATAAAAGCTAAGACTAACTAAATAAAAATTATTTATTTATGTGTGTTTGAGTGAGTATATTGAGAAAACTCTCATTAGCTTACAATATAAATACTTTATTATCAATATATGTGCACATTGATGTGTACATATATGTATACATATATCAACATAAATATTTATGTGTTCATATTTGTAATGCATATGTATATATGCAGATATACATATATATGTATATATATACACACAAATACATATAAAAGAGAGGAAGAGAGAGAATTAGCTCTGAGAAAGAAAAAAAAAGAAAAAATCTGCTCTTCATTCATCAGGCTGGGATGACAGGCACAGACAAAGTCAGCAGCCTGGTTAACAAGAAACAATTTTTCCCAAGGTCACTCTGCAACTTTAAAGTATCATAGCAATTTCTTCTTGGAGTGCCTACTTTCTTATTCTGTGCAAAACTTTGTTCCCTATCTTCAAAATGAAAGACTAACGGAAACTCTGTTGTTTGAAATTACATCAGTATAAATGTAACATCCTTTTCTTGCCTGGAGGATCTAATTGGCTTTGACACAGAGAGGTAGTCTTGATTTCCAATCCAGATGGTGGATGCTATGTAAGGGTTTCTAAACTCACCTTTCTGCATTTATCATAACTTTGTAGTTTTCAAAGAAACAGAAGCCAGATATAGCCAGAAACAGCCAGAGCTGATACTGACTCGCTTACATACAACCTACTTTGATTTGAGCCTATCAAAGCCATTTAGATTTTACCTAAACTCCAGTCTTCCTCCAAATCTCATAATTACTCCATCTTTCCCAGTTTTTTCTGAGATGTCCCTTTAGAGTATGATTTCTTCCATTGCTATGGGTTATTAAGCCTAATTTTCTCAGATGACAGTTCTGTCCCTGAGAGTCTTAGAATGATTGGGATAGAGATAGATGATAGATGATATAGATGATAGATAGATGATAGATAGATAGATAGATAGATAACCACAATGTCATTGACTAAACAGATGCAGATATCTCAAATAATAGTTCAGTAAATAGAGTCAGAACAGTAGAAAGAAATATTGTAGCACAGAAGGATAGCTCAGTTTAAAAAATATGGCAATGTAATCCACTAAATAGGTTTAAAAGAAAAAATTGGGGTGCTGGGTGGCTCAGTCAGTTGAGTGTCCCACTCTTGGTTTCAGCTCAGGTCATGATCTCACAGTTGGTGAGTCTGAGCCCCACGTGAGGCTCTGCGCTGATAGCATGGAGCCTGAGTAAGATTTTCTCTCTCCCTCTCTCTCTCTGCTTCTCCCTCCCTCTCTCTCAAAATAAATAAACTTTAAACAGTAAATAAATAGGGGTTCCTGGGTGGCTCAGTCAGCTAAGCGTCTGACTTTGGCTCAGGTCATGATCTTGAGGTTCATGAGTTCGAGCCCTGCATCAGGTTCTGCGCTCACAGCTCAGAGTCTGGAGCCTGCTTCAGATTCTGTGTCTCCCTCTTTCTCTGACCCTCCCCCACTCACTCTCTCTCTCAAAAATAAACATTAAAAAAATAAAAATAATAAAGAAAAGAAAAAATTATCTCAATAAATGTAGAAAAGCACTTCCTATAATTCAATATGCATTCCTGATATTTTTTAAAAAAACAAATTCTTAGATAACTGTGAATGGAAAGGAACTTCATTAACATCATCAAGGCCATCGAACTAATCTGCTCACCACATATCACTAATAACAGAAATACTATAAAATAATTCCATTAAATTTAAGCATAAGATATAGATGCCTTATTTTACTGTTTATATTTAGATATTGTTCTGAACAATGTAATAATATACTAAGATCTAAAAGGTAAAGATATACAGACTGAAAAGGAGAAAAACTCCATTGTTTATATACATGAATGCTCACATGGAAAAATACATATAAAATTCCAGAGAACTTTAAAAAATAAGTTAGTATAAGATGACCAAGTGGACTAGATACAAGATTGACATTAAAAAATTGATAATATTTTTACATACCAATAATTAAAAATATTATTCAAATGGAATAAAAAATATATGAAAAAATTGTCTATTAGAACTTTTACAAAGATGATATACTGCTGATGTCCCTTTACTATTGACCTAGTTTTGTTTAGAAATGAAACGTTTTACTTTGCTCTGCTTTATGAACAACTAAGTCTGATGATGGTGGCACTGTGTCTCCATGAGAGAAGGAAAATGCATGATCTCTGGGACATGTGAAGTCTATGCTTACTCTCCAGGCCTTTTCTGAACTATTATTGAGCTTGGAGCCATGCCTGTGCTTCAACTTGCCAGGAGTCTGAACTCCAGATGGGGAGATCCTGGGGCATTATTATATTTTGGATTAGGATTTTAGAGCCTTTTACAGTAGCTTTTTTTTTTTTTTAATTTTTTGGATCAAGGCACTCCAACTCGCTCTCATAGAGCGTTTTAGACAACGAATTTTTCAGAAGAATGTCCTGAAGCCTAGGCAGGTATGCTAGGTGCACCATGCGGCACGAGTGTGGGTGAGAAAAAAACAGATCTATGTCCTCTGAATCTATTTCTTTGTTAACCAAACTAAACTAGAGATACTGTTTTTAAATCAGTTTTAGTTTGTACCTATAATTTGAGCAGGAAACAAATAAGAATGCCCTCCACATCTAAGAGGGGGAAGAAGGATGAGTGCACAAGGAGAGAAGATTGCCTTTTGAGTTTAAGCCTAGAACTGCTAAGAATGGGACTATGTCTTGGAGAATTGCAAGGTGGAGTGTCTGGATGCAGATCAGCAGCAATTCTGCCATCTGGAAGCTTTAATTCCCTGCAGCTAGACACTTTCAAAAAGCTGCTCATCCCTTACGGTAAACTTAGCATTTCTGCTGTTCTGGCAACAATGCGCTTGGTGTGCAGGCTGCCGCTGGCTATTAAGTTATTCTTGTCAGATTACCTCTTGTCCCAGACAGGCTGGAGCCTGTGGAGTGAGGTTCATGCTGGGTGCAGCGTGCAAGGAGCCTGTGCCAAGGTCAGACAGAGCTGGGTACTACTCACGGGTTGCCTTTTCTGGAGATGTAGGAGCAAGCAAAAGGTAGCCTCTTGGGGAGAAACCACAATTGTGTGTAGGACAAGCTTACAACCAAGCTATCATGAAGGGGGGAGAGAGAGAAAAAAAAAAAAAACAGAAGGACAGAAATTGAAAATCTAATTATCAAGCAAAAGAATTACGACTGGGAGACAAATGAAAAGAGCATCTGGTGCTTAAACACAGATTGTGGAGCAAAACCTTCAGACTGAAAGAGCAGCATTAGGAGTTTTTAATAGGGCAGTCATGGCCCCCGGGATGGAGGGAGAGAAAACTATACAGAGTAGAGGCATTGTTTGGATAATTGTATTTTGAAATACTTAACTTCAAAAATATTCAAATAATGTCTTTCCTTTATTATGCTTATGAAAATTCTATATACATTTATATGACATATCTACATGTCAAATGCACATATGTATGACAAATGTACATAGACATATATATATATATACATATATATGTGATAATAATTACAAACATATGATGGTAATGAAATGAACAGATATGGGAAGATTTTACAAATATATTCTCCTAAAAACTCTGACTTGCAAAAGCTTCAGTTCATTTAGAAAATCGCATGAGTGAATGCTTTCCAGCTGTGAATGGGCACTTGGAATCTAATTAAAAACAAAAAATAACTACAATGAGCAGGAGATTCAAGCTATTCCAAACTTTGTTAGCTCTACCATAGAGAATTGTGTATGATAAGTATACAACACATTTGTTTAATTAATTAAGGATATAAAAAAATGCTTTGAACTATACAGAAACTTTCATCTTTAGGACAGACAATATTTGAGTATTTTAATTGATTTGTTCCCTTTAACAGTCAGGATTTTTAATTTTTTTTTAATGTTTATTTATTTTTGAGAGACAGAGAGAGAGAGAGAGAGAGAGAGAATGAGCAGGGAAGGTGCAGATATAGGGAGATGCAGAATCCAAAGCAGGCTCCAGGCTCTGAGCTGTCAGCACAGAGCCGGACGCGGGGCTTGAACCCACCAACTGTGAGATTGTGACCTGAGCCGAAGTCAGACATTCAACCTACTGAGCCACTCAGGTGCCCCAACAGTCAGGATTTTAATCGCCAGCATCAGATATTGGCTTTGGCGAGTTTAAACAGAAAGGGAACTTAACAAAGGGAAACTTGATAGCTCACACAAACTTTGGTACGTGTCTAGAATCCAGCAGTGATATCAAAATTTGTATCACCTGGGGTGCTTGACTGGCTCAGTTGGAGGAGCATGTGACTCCTGATCATGGGGTCATAAGTTTGAGCTCCATATTGGGTGCAGAGATTACTAAAAAAAAGATAAACTTAAAAAAAAGCTGTATCACGTAATAGTTACATAAACAGCCGTTTGCCAGTGTCCTTGCGAACAGACACGGCAAAGTGCACTTCCGTCATCACAACTCTGGATGCTGGGGTTGTGGCTAAAACCGCTACCAGTATTGCTACCTGCATGTGGGTACGGCTGCCTTCCCTGAAGCAGCCCTCGTGAGAATAGCTTCCTCATGGTCACTGTGTTTTGTATTTCTAATTACAATAGTACAATAATCAGTGAGGCGTAGGTCATGTGTCAATATCTTGACTGCTGGTATGCCTGAGAAAACAAGTAACTGACCATGTAGTATTTAGTAGTGGAAGTGGGTCGCACCTTATTACTTGTGGTGGTGACTCAGAGTCAATGGCTTTACAGTCTCTTAATTATTTACATAGATATGATTTAGCCATTTCAATGTGATAGAGCTAAGAATATTGTTTTTTTTAATAAATATATGATAAACAGATCTTGTTGCAAATAAAAAAACAAGGTAACAACTATATGTCATAAGGACAGAAATTTTGAGTATGCAATGGTGATATTCAGACATTTTAAAATATAAATACTACAATTAGGATACAATCTCAGAAGATTAATATGTTCCTCTAAATTTGCATGTCCTAACCCATATTTAAAAGACATTCCTTCTTCCTGACACATATGGTTATTGACATTCTCTAGATTCTCATTTGCAACTACACATATTAACGGCATAAAGTCTGAGAGCTGCAGGTCACTGAATGACCCTTAAACTAAAAAGACCCACAGAGGCAGAAAAAACTTTTCCTTCAAAGAGAAAGTTAAAAGTACTGGTTTTATCTCCCTATATTCTTTTTGGTATATAAGATTTGATAATGTGATGTAACAAAATATATTACAATAATATTCTATACCATTGGATTCTATATAGAATATATTTACATAAATATATAATTTAATGTATATGATTATATAGTATATAATCATACAATTAATTTTAATATAATAATATATATTTATTCTAAAAAAATAAATAAAACATCAAAATTTGGGTTGCCTGGGTGGCTCAGTCGATTAAGCATCCAACTTCAGTTCAGCTCATGATCTCGCAGTCTGTGAGTTCAAGCCCAAGTTAGGCTCTGTGCTGACAGCTCAGAACCTGGAGCTTGCTTAGGATTCTGTGTCTCCCACTCTCTGCCCCTCCCCCACTCACACTTTGTCCCCCTAAAATGAATAAATGTTAAAAATTTTTTTAAAAAAAATGAAAATTTGCTATAGTCAACCAAGAAAATGCTTATTTATTCTTGATCTTAGACTGTCTATACCAAGCTTTTCTGACTCATCTATGGACACATCTGACTTTAATATTTTAAAAAATGTTGTGAAATAGTTCATGCTTCTATTAATGCTGAGTAGAATAAATGTTAGATGTCATGTGCTTTATAAGATTAGTACTTATTTTCTTCCTGGAGTCTATGTGCTTCTCTAGGACAGGAAAAAAAAAATGCTCTTCATCCTGACAACTCAGGGAATTGAGTCTCACAAATAAATGCCTGCTTAATGCTTGTCTAAAAAATAAGCCTTATAATTATACTTAGTTTAGGAACTGATAATAAGGTTTGATAGGGAAATATTAATGAAATTTTTACCTTAATATTTATAAAATTATTATATTATACATTATGTTAATCTTAATACTTTCATTTTTGATCAAAGAAAGATATTAAAATTATATATCTTAAAACTATCAACTTCAACTATTGAAAAATGAAAACCAATGTTAATTCCCTTAATTCTTTCAGGGAATTAAGATAATCTCAGGATTTAAAGTGTAACAGCAACCACTTGATTCGAATCATAATCATTCCTACCTGAAAATTTAACCCAGAAACAAAGGACCAATGGACTCATGAGGATTGTCTTACTCAACTTGTAATATAAGTGAAAGCAGAGAAAAACTTATTTTAAAGGTCATTACCAGAAAGCCAACAAACATCACTATTGATTTAAATATTTATGTACCCAACGTCAGAGCACCAAAATATATAAAATAATTAATGACAAACATAAAGGAACTAACTAACTTGGCACTGAAGAAGTCAAAATTTTACTATTTGCAGATGACATGATTCTCCCTACAGAAAACCTGACTCTACCAATAAACTGCCGAAACATGAATTTGGTAAAGTCACAGGATGCAAAATCAACATACAGAAATATGTTGCATGTCTATACACCAATAATTAAGCAACAGAAAGAGAAAATAAGGATAATCCTTAATCCTTACAATTGCACCGAAAACAATAAGATACCTAGGAATCTTAGGAATAAACTCAACCGAAGAGGTGAAAGACCTGTACTGTGAAAACTGTACAATACTGATGAAAGAATTGCAGACGATATAAAGAAATGGAAAGACATTCCATGCTCATGGCTTAGAAGAATACATATTGTTCAAATGTCTGTACTATCCAAAGAAGTCTACATATTTAACGTGATCCCTATCAAAATACCAACAACATTTTTCACAGAGGCAGACAATTTTACAACAGACAATGCTAAAATTTCTCTGGAACCACAAAGGACCCCAAAAAGCCAAAGCAACCTTGAAAAAGAAAACAAAGCTGGAAGTATCACAATTCTGGACTTAAAATTATACTACAAAGCAGGAAAGAATATCCAATGGGAAAAACACAGTCTCTCAGACCAATGGTGTTGGGAAACCTGGACCGCAATATGCAAAAGAATGAAACTGGACCACCTTCTTACACCAAACAAAAATAAATTAAAAAAAAATTAAATACCTAAATGTGGGACCTGAAGCCATCAAAATCCTAGAGGAGAACACAGGCAGTAACCTCTTTGACATCAACCATAGCAACTTCCTTCCAGATACATCTCCTGAGGCAAGGGAAACAAAAGTAAATTATTGGGACTTCCTCAAAATAAAATCTTCTGCACAGTGAAGGAAACAATCAACAAAACTAAAAGGCAACCTTCAGAATTGGAGAAGATATTTGCAAATGATATATTTGATAAAGGGTTAGTACCTAAAATCTATAAAGAACTTCTCAAACTCCACACCCAAAAACTAAACAATCTAATTAAAATGGGCAGAAGAAATGAATAGACATTTGTCCAAAGAAGACACACAGATGGCTAACAGACACATGAAAAGATGCTCAACACCACTGATCATCAGGGAAATACAAATCAGAACTACAATGAGATGTCACCCCACACCTGTCAGAATAGCTAAAATAAAAAATGTAAGATAGGCACCCGGGTGGCTCGGTCAGTTAAGCTCAGGTGTTGACTCAGGTCATGACGCCATGGTTCATGAGTTTGAGCCCCACGTTGGGCTCCATGCTGACAATGCAGAGCCTGCTTGGGATTCTATCTCCCTCTCTCTGACCCTCATCCTTCTCTCTCCCCTCTCTTTCAAAATAAAAAATTAAAAAAAAAATACAAGAAATAATGTGTATTGGTGGGAATGTGGGGGAAAAGGGAACCCTCCTGCACTGGTGGTGGGAATACAGACTGGTACAGCCACTCTGAAAAACAGTACAGAGTTTCTTCAACAAGTCAAAAATAGATAAATATCTGGGTGAATCAGTTGGTTGAGCATCTAACTCTTGATTTCGGCTCCAGTCATGATCTCCTGTTTTGTGAACTCGAGGCTGGCATCAGGCTCTGTGCTGACAGTGGGGAGTCTGCTTGGGATTCTCTGTCTCTCTCTCTCTCTCCCTCTCTCCCTCTGTCTCTCTCTCTCTCTCTCAAAATAAATAAGTACATTAAAAAATAATTGAAAAAAAATTAAAATAGAACTGCCTTATGATCTAGCAATTGCACTTCTAGGTATTACCCAAAAGATAAAAACATACTAATTTAAGGGAATACATACACCCTGATGTTTGTGGCAGCCTTATCTACAATAGCCAAATTATGGAAACAGACAAAGTGTCCATCCACTGATGAATGGATAAAGAAGATATGGTATACATATATACAATGGAGTATTACTCAGCCATAAAAAGAACACAATCTTGCCATTGCAATCACATTGATGGAGCTGGAGAGTATTGTGTAAGTGAAATAAGTCAGTAAGAGAAAGATAAATACCATATGATTTCACTCTTGTATGGAATTTAAGAAATAAAGCAAATTAACAAAGAAGAAAAAAAAAAGTGAGGCAAACCAAGAAATAGACTCTTAACTATAGAGAAAAAACTGATGGCTAGAAGAGTGGAGGTGGGTGGAGGGATGGATAAAATAGGTAATGAAGATTAAGGAGGGCACTTGTGATGAACACTGGGAATTATACGGATGTGTTGAATCACTGAATTATACACCCGAAACTAATACTACACTGTATATTAGCTAACTGGAATTTAAATAAAAGCTTAAAAAATAATCTCAGGATTTACAATGTAATAGAAATTACTTGATTCAAACCATAATCATTCCTACCTGAAAATTTAACTCAGAAACAAAGCACCAATGTACTCATGAGGATTGTCTTACTCAGCCTGCCTCAGGGTTTCCCCCACTACATTCCCACCTTATTGAATTACATCTAAATGTAATATAAGTGAAAAAGGAAAAAACATAATTTAAAGGTCATTAACAGAATGCAATGCCAACAAACATCACTATTGATTTATGCTCCTGGTAACCAAAGTCCCATATTCTTGCAAGGTATAACAAAACCCTATCCATCCTGGCAGATTATTCAGCCCACCTTATAAAGCAAATTAGAAATTTCAGTAAATCAAATAATCCCTATTGATAAAAAATAACTTAAAAATGGTCAAAATACACAAATACTGCATAATTTTTAATTTTGGCTTAAAGTTTAAGTTTTAAAAATTTATTTTTATAAAATATTTTTAACTTTATTTATTTATTTACTTATTTATTTATTTATTATTTTTAAGTAAGCTCTGCACCCCACATGAGATTTTAACTATAACACTGAGATCAAGAGTCATGTTCTACCAGCTGAGCCAGCTAGGTGCCCCTAAAATTTAAGTTTTTTTTTAAATTTTTTGATGTTTTATTTATTTTTGAGAGAGAGAGAGAGAGCACAAGCAGAGGAAGGGCAGAGAGAGAGAGGGAGACACAGAATCTGAAGCAGGCTCCAGGCTCCAAGCTGTCAGCACAGACCCCCATGCAGCTCTCGAACCCAAGAACTGGAGATCATGACCTGAGCTGAAGTCAGATGTTTAACCGACTGAGCCACCCAGGTGCCCCTAAAATTCAAGTTTTTAAATCAAACCATCTTCTGTAGAATTATTGCAATAACAATGTAGCAATTAATTGCCAAGAATCAAGTATCCTTTTTGAGCTTTGAACGGGTACTTACTTCACCTTATACTTTTGTTTGTAAGGTAATATTATTTCTACTCAATAACTGTCTTATCTTGCAGAATTTGAATTTTCTCAAATTTAATGCAATCTTCTTAGATATTTGTGATCAGGCTAATTATTCCCTCATCCCTATCTTATTGGCTGTTCTTTTACATATTATTGCTATGCATAGAATATTCCAATGTATAATTTAAATATTCACAATGGCTTAATACCATACATTTTAAAAATTAAAAGTATGATATTCTATTGGAGCCAAACATAACACTTAGGTTTGATGGAAAGACATTTATAGCCTTCATTCAGATTATTGTATTGAAATATCATTCTATGACTTTATCACTATGATGCCTCATGGTGATATAAATATTTTTGGTGGGGTTCACTGCTGCCAATCTAATTCCTACATCAGAAACTTCTTGTTAGTAGGTTCTTTTAATAGATGTGATTAACTTATAATAAAATTTAAAAAGTTGAATTCTGTCTGAGGCGGATCTCATCTCTTAATTGAGTTGATCACTAATATTTTTAGTGTGTGACAAATGATAGCATTGTTTTAGCAAATATTAGCATCCATATCAAGGGCACAAAATCTCACAGTCATAATTGGCTGATAGATATGTGTTATTAAAATTGGTTCTTCATTGGGGCACCTGGGTGGCGCAGTCGGTTAAGCGTCTGACTTCAGCCAGGTCACGATCTCGCGGTCCGTGAGTTCGAGCCCCGTGTCAGGCTCTGGGCTGATGGCTCGGAGCCTGGAGCCTGTTTCCGATTCTGTGTCTCCCTCTCTCTCTGCCCCTCCCCCGTTCATGCTCTGTCTCTCTCTGTCCCAAAAATAAATTAAAAAAAAAACGTTGAAAAAAAATTAAAAAAAAAATAAATAAAATTGGTTCTTCATCAACATGACATTTATCTTAACTGTATGGTGCAAAAGTACCATATGGATTCAAGAAAGGTAGAAGTCAAAAGTAGATAGATTAATACCTTTAATTAGCAACATAGTTGAAGAAACTAAATCAACTAGCCCACACATTTCAAGAAGACAAAGACAGGTTTTAAATAATTCCCATCACCAAAACGAGAGTAACATTTGAACAAGATTGAAGTTAAAATGGCTTAAAATTTCAATGAAAAGTTAAAGTATGCTCTAGTAATGATTTTGTAGCCCATAGATTTCAGTCCTGGATCAATTCCCTGTATAGACTCAAGGAAAAGAGACTCTTATCATGCCACAAATACATTTCCAAAAATAAACAATGCTAAATATGGATGACACTTGAATTCAGATCAACTCTAGGATATCATGTACTAAAACCATGAACATCCCTGGTTCATGTTGGGATGAATATCCCAACATCATTGCACTGAAAGTAAATGCAGAACCACAACTGCAAAGCAAAAGGTGACAGTCCAAATGCATGAAAGCGTGTGGGTTGTGCAGCTACCAAATTTGGACTCAGCGCTTATGAGTGTAGAAAGTCTGAACTACAGAAGCATTAAGGCAAGAGAAAAGACAAATTTATTACCTAATTTTTCTTCTCAGCAGGAATGTAATTGATTCTTGTAAAACAAAACAAAACAAAACAAAACAAAACAAAACAAAACAAAAAAAAGTGTCACTTCTCAGTTAAGCTTAATGTCCATATTCCTGCTTCATTTTGTGTTGCAGTGTGTTGGTCTGAGGGACTCAGAATCATTTGTGCAAAGTGACTGAGAAACATTTTGCCTTATTGTACAAATTGTGCAATCCTGAAAATTGGATAGACAGATGGATCAATCAGTCTAGATAAAGCATTCAAGAACCATGGTACTAATTCTTAACATAATCGTCTAATGGACACTGAGTATTACAGAGTTGTGAGTAGTTCCATTTTTTACTAAAATATTTAATAAGACTTATAATTACATTTTCAAAAAGTTAATTTTATACATTCAATTTTAACAATTTTATTTAAAAACGTATACTCAAATAGAACTTGAATTTTGACTTTTAATTTTGATAGCATGTTTTAAAGAAAAATCTTAAGAACATATAATTTTATTTTTAAAATAGTTACTTACTATTCAATTCATGTATTTTAAAACACAGTAATATTTTATATATATATTTTTTTAATGTTTATTTTTGACAGAGAGAGACAGAGCATGAGTGGGGGAGGGGCAGAGAAAGGGAGACACAGAATGTGAAGCAGGCTCCAGGCTCTGAGATGTCAGCACAGAGCCCCACGCGGGGCTCAAACTCACAGACGGCGAGATGATGACCCGAGCCTAAGTCGGACGCTCAACCAACTAAGCCACCCAGGCACCTCTAAAACACAGTGATATTTTAAGTCTTTTAGATCATTACTGATTTTTTAAAAGTTTATTTATTTATTTTGAGAGAGAGAGAGAGAGAGAGAGAGAGAGAAAGCGTGCATGAGTGAGCAGGGGAGGGCCAGAGAGAAAGAAAGGGAGAGGGAGAAAATCTGCACCGAAAGTGCAGAGCTTGATGCAGAGCTCAATGATGGACTAGGACTCACGAAGTACTAGATCATGATCTGAGCCAAAACGAAGAGTTGGATGCTTAACCAAATGAGCCACCCAGGCACCCCGGTCATTATTGTTAATAGTGGTTTAGTCAGATCCAAATAGCCTAACCACAGAGACCTCCCCCTCTCTTTTTTCTTGAAACATTATTTAGAAAACTTGTAATTATCAATTGTTCTCTGTCCCATTTAAGAAGTAAATCTCTTTTAAAAACCTCTTGCCATTATCACAACCTAGGACTTTCTCAAGGACCTCAGAGTCACCTCTTTGACAATGTAATCATCAAGAAAGATAACACCCTTCTTCCATTCTCTGTGGTAGGATAGGAACCCAGCTTTCTTTGGCCTTAAATTGTAGAACTACCTCTTAGTGTGAAGACATGCAAAAATGTATTCTCTTCTGGATAAGGATAATTAGCAAACATAGATAGCCTCTGATCTCTTTCCCCTCACCCCCAGCTCTTTAGGGCTCTGCAGGCCTTTGTTTTAGTTGACCTGAGTACAGACTCTGTTCTCTTCGCTCTCACCCATTGTAAAAGCTTTGAACAAGGATCTTCCTTGCCTGTTTAACTTTGTCCAGTGCAATTTTTGCCTTGCCACCGTTATCCTCAGCCAATACATGAATCATAATAATGAAACATAATTGTCTTTAGTAAATTTGATGGTTGCAATCTCATTCTTATATTTTTTTTTCAGTTTTGTCACAATGAAGTTATATTTATCAAGGTAAGTTATATTTATCAAGACACATTTTACTTAACAACTTGTTAGCATGATTATATTTTTAAATATTTTTACACATATGATATGAAGTCCTCCTGTACCTTGCAAATATTAGATGTGAGTCTATCATAAATCTTCTATGACTTTTTATGTTAATCTATGGATTTGTTGATAACAATGCCATTAGAAAGCCCTGATCTTGAAGAAGAATTTAAGAGCCATATGAACAATTTATGTAAGGGAGTAAGTTTTGTATAAAGGGAGTATAAGGAATACTCCCTAGTAATCCTGATGAAATCCTGATTTATCCAGGGGTTATGGACAGGTGTATGCCTTTATTGCTGAGGAGGACACCTAAAATGGACTGCTTCCCTTACCTTCACAAAAGGAGCACATTAAAAAACAAAACTCTCTGTTTTATGCCATAAAAGTTGGTTTCAATACAAAAAATATTCCCTAAAGTACATTAATAAATATGAATAGTTTGAACACTAAGATTTGCCCCATTCTATTCTTATCAACACTGAGATATTATCCTTTGTTGAAGTCAGTTCTTCCCATCTCTTGATATTATCTATATTTGCTCCTAAAATAGTATATTTTCCCAATATCCAACCCAGAAAACTTTCTTGGAAGTTTAGGAAGGAAGATAAAAAAGAAGAAGATTTCATAGATATTCAAGCAACTCAGAAAATGGAATATGATATATCATATAATGGAGAGTTATTAATTCATTCATTTTATACAAAGTTTACCTCTGAAAATAACTCATGATAACCATTGCTCAAGAATGCACATTCTTTTATGAAAATGAAGTACATTAGGGTGGTTCACAAATGTTAAGATATTAAATTGTGCTCCAGTGACTAGCATACATCATCTCTTAGGTATAAAACAGGCACCAGGGAAACCAGGCTGTCTTTTTGATATCTATGGAAAGGATTCCATTTCCTGTACAGATATTAGTACCTTTGACATGGGGCTATTGAGCACAATGATCAAGAAAGAATTCTTGAGACATTTTACAGTGTAAAAAGGTGCTTTTTTTTTTTAACGTTTTATTTATTTTTGAGAGAAAGAGTGCGCGTGAGTGGGAAAGGGACAGAGAGATGGAGACAGAATCTCTGGGCTGTCAGTACACAGCCCAACGCAGGGCTTGAACTCACAAACTGTGAGACTATGACCTGAGCTGAAATCAAGAACTGGACGCTTAACCAACTGAGCCTCCCAGGCGCCACACAAAAAATGGTGCTTTTTGTTACAGCACGGAGACAGGACTCATGAGCAGAAAATGTTGCACTTATAACTGCGAGGAGTGACTGATATCTTATTTTTAAGTTTGGTGGGGGGGTAGAGATAACAGAAGTCTCTAAAGAGATTTCTGTATGTTAAAAAAGAGTTATAGGATCTTGGAGGTCTGACTATTGTCAAGATAAGGTTGCTTTTATCTCTTACTCGGCACATCCCCAAAGGCAAGGGAATTAAAAGCAAAAGTGAATTACTGGGACCTTATGAAGATAAAAAGCTTCTGCACAGCAAAGGAAACAACCAACAAAACTAAAAGGCAACCAACGGAATGGGAAAAGATATTTGCAAATGACACATCGGACAAAGGGCTAGTATCCAAAATCTATAAAGAGCTCATCAAACTCCACACCAGAAAAACAAATAACCCAGTGAAGAAATGGGCAGAAAACATGAATAGACACTTCTCTAAAGAAGACATCCGGATGGCCAACAGGCACATGAAAAGATGTTCAACGTCGCTCCTTATCAGGGAAATACAAATCAAAACCACACTCAGATACCACCTCACGCCAGTCAGAGTGGCCAAAATGAAGAAATCAGGAGACTATAGATGCTGGAGAGGATGTGGAGAAACAGGAACCCTCTTGCACTGTTGGTGGGAATGCAAATTGGTGCAGCCGCTCTGGAAAACAGTATGGAGGTTCCTCAGAAAATTAAAAATAGACCTACCCTATGACCCAGCAATAGCACTGCTAGGAATTTATCCAAGGGATACAGGAGTACTGATGCATAGGGGCACCTGTACCCCAATGTTTATAGCGGCACTCTCAACAATTGCCAAATTATGGAAAGAGCCTAAATGTCCATCAACTGATGAATGGATAAAGAAATTGTGGTTTATATACACAATGGAATACTACGTGGCAATGAGAAAAAATGAAATATGGCCTTTTGTAGCAACATGGATGGAACTGGAGAGTGTGATGCTAAGTGAAATAAGCCATACAGAGAAAGACAGATACCATATGGTTTCACTCTTATGTGGATCCTGAGAAACATAACAGAAACCCATGGGGGAGGGGAAGGAAAAAAAAAAAAAAAAGAGGTTAGAGTGGGAGAGAGCCAAAGCATTAGAGACTGTTAAAAACTGAGAACAAACTGAGGGTTGATGGGGGGTGGGAGGGAGGGCAGGGTGGGTGATGGGTATTGAGGAGGGCACCTTTTGGGATGAGCACTGGGTGTTGTATGGAAACCAATTTGACAGTAAATTTCATATATTAAAAAATAAAAAAAAATAAAAAATAAAAAAAAAAATAAACTCAAAAAAAAAAAAAAAAAAAAAAAAAAAAGATAAGGTTGCTTTTATTCTCCAGCAAAGCATTAACATTAAGGTAACAGTGAGTTCCTTGAGGAATATCACACTCTGCATGTATCAGGTATTTATCAGTGGTCTGCGAGTTATTAGGAAATTTAATTTTATCTACATTTCTCTTGCCTTTGTTCTTCTCATCATTTTCATAGCATTTAATTTTAATGTAAAAATAATTTTTAAACTGTTAATGATATACTCCTTATTATCACTGGTTAATGACATTGTACATTTATACAGAGCTTTCTGTTCCAGAAAATAACTTATAAAACAACTTGAAATGTTGCATTTCAAATATTGTCTACGTGGATAATATGTTTCAGAGTCCACTTCAACAGGAAAATCATGTATTTTATAGAAACTTTCATTAGATCACCATTTTAAAAATGTTTTATTGGTCCAAGAATATTTTTCTAAAAGTTGTGGCCCCTCAAAGTATTAATTTAATGTACCAGGATAGATTTCAAAGGTTTGCATAAACCTGGAAAATTTTATTGTTAAACACAAGATGCTTGATAACACCATGGAAGTGGTGTCAGCCTCAACAAAACTTACATTCAGAGGGAAACTTTTGTAAAAATCATCTTTTGGAAAAAAGAATAGGATGCCTTAAAAAATCACAATAATGTCTTCAGGTTCCTCTTAATTTTATCATATTCCCATCATTTAGCCCCAGGGAGTATCTAACTCTTTGTCACATTTCTGGCTGGGCCACAAGAAAGGAGAAAGAGGTATAGATTTTCTATACTGTGCTGTGGTTCACTAAATTTCTGTTAGAATATTAAACTTCCCTGTGGGTAACATAAGATCTTTTTAGCATTAAACTCTAATATTTGGAGTTCATATTATTTGCATTCACAACATGTGCAAAATAGTATGAGACTTAATGCACTTGCTATATCTTAGTAATCTTTTTTATCTTAGTAATTTTAAATAAAAATTATAGTGGCAAATATATGTGTCAATATAGTAATCACTTCAGAAGAAAAGGATAAGTACACATTAAATAGCTTCTATTGTGCTTTGATTGATGTATTTTGAAAGAATACATATATAGAGAGAGGACGGAATGTAGTGTGAGAATTAAGCTCACATAATATACAGTTGGTCTAGCTTGTATGAATTCTCCCTGCCTGTCCCCTAATCTGTAATATGGAAATAATAGTAATTGTGTCTTGGTAGATTTGTTGTGAGAATAAAAGTCATATGTGAAAAGCAGTAGCAAACTGCCTGGTGAAGCTACTATGCTATGGGTATTTCATAATCTGTTGTAGTGTTAATGAAACTCTGGCAGGTTATTCAAAATAGAAAACAAAACAATAATTGTGTCTATTTTATATGGTGTCCTTTGTTGGGCATTATATTAAGTATGGTCTTTGATCTCAACATGAAGCTATGAAAATTTTATTCTGTATGTTTTTACTTGTGACTTTTTGATATAAGCTTTTTAATTCATGGCATTTTGATTGTTCTCCACTTCCTTTAGCTGCAGCTCAAACTAAATTAGTGTAGAATTCTCTCAAATGATGTCGCCTTACCAAAAACATTCTACCATAAATAACTAGGAATACATGCCACATCTGCACAAAGGAAAAGAGTTTAAGGAGAAGAAAAAATGTATATGATTTACTGAAGCTTGAAAGCCCCCTCAATTTCATGATTATTTGAGCATGAAAATTGTTTAAAAATATTTATGGTTTCAAATGAATAGATTCTACTCAGGGATGCAAATTGAGGCGTAGGGAACCTTAAAACTTATGAAAGTTTCTAACTTTCAGGCCCTGGACTAGAAGGAAAAAAAGTTTCTGTGCATCCTGAAAGTACAATTTAATAAACAATGCAGAAATTTAAGAACAGTGTTAAAAATATTTAGTTTTCAAAGAGCTAGCTTACAGTTATATTTACATTTAGCATGAATTAATTATGTAAAGATCATTCTTCAAGACACTGGCACTTAAAATTTATTACACACACAGACACACATACACATACATGTACTCTTCATTAAATAACTGCCAAACATATAATTAAAGTCAACAATAATGAAATAAAAAATGGGATATTAAGAGATGCAGGGAATAGAAACAGAAAATACTTTGGATTTATTCCCAAAATATGAAGTCAGTCACTGGGAAGTATCTAATATGTAGCCTTATTACTAGTGATAATTACCCAAAGGAATAGGGTCACTATTAAGCAAATTAAGCATCTAAGACTCAAAAGGCAGATGGTTTGAGGGCCACCACATGGTCTTTTCCAAAAAAAAAAAAAAAAGCCCTAAACAGACAGAAGCAAAATATGTATATGGAATATCCATTGGAGGTAAGCATGATAGAACTGCATTTACTTTTATACAAGGAGTTTTTAAATCATGAATATTATGGTACTGGGGTGAAGATAAGGAGAGAAAATATTCCTACTGAATTTCTTCTATAATTAGCCTCTAATTGAGAGTTGGTGCTGATGTAACAGCTCTATAATGCTAGACGTGGAAGAAGACCATGCAAAGCATTTGGCCTCAATGAGTCAAACAATAGAGGAGAAATTTACCAAGAAGATAAATTATAATTTTTTAGGTGGCATAGAGACCATGGATATAAATTCTTAGACTATAAAGACAGCATATACTGTATCTTTACTATGATGTATTTGTCTAAGAATGTGTTATATCTCCATTACTTTTGAGGAAAATTTTGCTGGATATAGAATTCTAGGTTTTTTTGCAGTGTTTTTTCAAGACTTTAAGTATTTATGCTACTTGTTTCTTATGTGTTTGGTTTCTAACAAGAAGTCTGCCATAATTCTTATACTTATTTCACTATAGGAAGGCCTCCAGGTTATTTTCAAGATTTTCTCTTTGACTTTTTCTTTTTTTTTTTTTTTCTGGAAAATTCTTTTCTCCTGGAAGATAGGCCTTTGATATGGAAGCTCTGATTTATTTTTCAATGATTACTCTTCCCCTTTTCCTTCCAAAGAATGCAGGGTTCTTTCTCAAATCTTCCCAGTAAGAAAATGGTAAGATTTCTAGAGGCAAAGCCCACGTAAATATGGGAACTCCTCTAAGACTATGGTCCCTAGAAGTTTCTTTCTTTCTTTTTCTTTTTCTTTTTTTTAAAGGAGTTTCTTTTAAGCTATAATCAGCCTTCAGTAATTCATCAAAATCACCATTGAAGTACTCCTTATAGCTTCTGCTCCCAGTAGGCAGATATTTGCTGGGCCTTTATAAGAGCTTATGTCTCCAGATTTCATGGTAGTGATTTGCCTGGCAACTTCGAAATAATTGATTTTCACCTTGTCTACTTTTTTCTGGGTGCAAGGACAGGAATGACAACTTCTAACTCTCTTTATCTGTCAGAGCTGAAACTGGAAGCCTCTTTTAATTCCAGAAATTTCCTTTTTTATCATGTGCTTTCAATATATCAGTATGTTTTTCATATTTTGTCAATCTTTTCTACAAGCTTATATTAGAATATTTTCATCTTATATCAACCACATTATTAAGATTTGAATCTTATTGAAAAGGAGTTAGTCCACCTTGCCTCCATACTGGCATTTCATCTATAAATCAGTAATTAGAAAGTGATTTAATTTTTTTTCTTTAAAAAGGGAAATGCCTTTATGTAAAGGGTATTAGTGGAGCCCTAAGTTAACCTATGAAAAAGTGAAAGGTAATTCCTGTTTTCACTTCAGCTTCAAAACTGGGTTAGTGACATTTATTTTCATAAAGTGAGAATGAAAAAAAATCTGCATGAAGTATATAAAACTGAATATAATTTAAGAAAATAACTTTTTTAAAAAAGAATAGTTCATTCTCATTTTGAATCAATTAGTCATTAGTCTTTATGTGTGGAAACATTTTAAAATTTAAAAAATGTGACACCTGAATTTAAAATTTGGCAATTATAGATATACCTAATAATAAAGAAAATTGAATTAATACAAACTTTATAATAATTCTACAAAATAAAGAATAGAAAAAGATTTCTTTTCAAAGATTATAAATGCAGAAGATATTCCAAATATTTCCACTAAAAATTCAGAACCATTCTTAGAGGAGAGAGTGGAATAAACAGAAGATAAAACTTGTAAAAATATAGCATAAAAATAATTTACATGAGCTAAAAAATGACTTACGTTAAAATTGTTCAAGCTAATTGAGAAATGACTATGTTTCAGGAGAAATTATTAAAAAGAAATCTCCATATATATAGCCTGATAAGATTATCAAGTTTTATCATCAAAAATCCATGTAAGTATTGAAGAAAATAAATTTTTATTTTACCTATACAGCAATATATATCATATTTGTTTTAGTTCCTCCTCTTGATTATACTAATAACTAACTAACTAAAGCAAGAACTATTGAGATTCAAAGAGAAAGCTTGGAATTAAATTCATGACTTTATAAGTTATTAATTTCTGCTTGAAGGAGCAGGAAAATATTCTCAGGTATAAGAATTTGTAGAAATAGATGCCACAGAAATTTGTCAGAAAAAATGAATTGCAGAGATATACCAGAGCTTAAACATTTCAAAATTTAAATTCAGGAATTGAAAAGTTGAGTGTCACATAAAAAGTTAATGTCAAAAACACATTTACCATGAAAATGCAGTAAATAAAAATGTGAGATTTTGGAGAAAAATAAAATATATATACTCTATAAAATGTGATAAGAATGTCTACTTTTCAGGGCACCTAGATGGTCACTCAGTTGGCTAAGTGTCCGACTTCAGCTGAGGTCATGATGTCATAGTTTGTGAGTTTGAGCCCTACATCGGGCAGTCTGCTGTCAGCACAGAGCCTACTTTGGATCTTCTGTCTCCCTCTCTCTCTGTACTTCTGCTCATGCTCTCAATCTCTCTCTCTCTCAAAAAAAAAAAAAAAAAAAAAAAAAAAAAAAAAAAAAAGAATATTTAAAAGAAAAAAAAAGAATGCCTACTTTTCATTTTTTCATATTATTGAAGAAAATAAGGATATACTTCTGGAGTGTACGTGATAAAAAGGTAAATTTAAAAATAGCTAAAGGAAGTTACACGTGGTAGGTGTTCACATTCTTAACCCCTGTCTTTTTCAGTTTAGAAAAACTTGTGTTCTTGCCTGTTCAATGTTTTCACTCTCCAACTCTCTGACTAGGTTTGGAGCAGTTTTGCGATATAAAATCGGTAAACTGGGTGAAAGCAGACTGAATTTACAGTAGAGAACAATGATCTTCAGAACAAAAGGTAGATGAGAAGGAGAAAGAAAAACAAATATTTGAAGAGTGTCAAAGAAAAATTTTGTTGGATAAGTTAAACAAGGTAAGGAAGAATTATTCAAGACTATTCCAAAAGGGGATAGAGATTGAACTCCACTCAATTCAAATAAAAAGTGAGTTTTTAAGCCTCAGGGTGAGCTAGTGGAAAAGTGCTGGAGGATGTTAACAGATGGTTGGTCAATGTTGTATGGATGTGGTATCTGTTTGCCAAAGGGTGCTTATGAATTTAGGTTTCTACACTCCCACAAAAACTGGGAGATATCACACATCTTTCTTGACGGTTACATTTCAAAGGAATGGCTTTGGGTTGTAGCATGGGCAGAAGGCTGGACAAAGATTTACATGTTAAAGGAACAGAGAAAAATTTACAGTTGCAAGTTACTAAAATAAATGCTCTAAGAAAAAGGATGTCAGAAGCTTATCAGGAAGAAGACCCTTTAAAGTTAGTCAAGCTGAAGGGAACTTTAACTCTGTCTTGATCAAGGGCTAGACCTAAAAAAGAGTTATGATGCTTCAAGCTAGAGAAATTCTGAAGTGTCACAGGGCTTCAAGAGTGAGGAAGAGGAGAGAGGGCCTCTTAAAGATACTATGAAATTTCACTTGGATCTCCTTCAAAAGTCTTCTAGAAAGGCAAGTAAAGAATGAAAATTCTTCATTAATTTAAATTGAGTTTGTTAGGGGCGCCTGGGTGGCTCAGTCGGTTAAGCGTCCGACTTCAGCTCAGGTCACGATCTCACGGTCCGTGAGTTCGAGCCCCGCGTCGGGCTCTGGGCTGATGGCTCAGAGCCTGGAGCCTGCTTCCGATTCTGTGTCTCCCTCTCTCTCTGCTCCTCCCCTGTTCATGCTCTGTCTCTCTCTGTCTCAAAAATAAATAAAAAAACGTTAAAAAAATTAAAAAAAAAATAAATTGAGTTTGTTGACTTTTTTAATTTAAATGTGAGTTAATCTAGGGACTGGGTCACAAGGGCCCAGATATTTATTTATTATTTATGTATTTCAGGATCTGTGGAAGACTTTGAAATGAAAAGAAAGAAACATAGAGATAGAGATGATAGAGATAGAGATAGATAGAGATAGAGATAGATTGATTGAATTGTGTGTTTGTTAACTAGCCTTTCAATAAACCCACCAGAATTCTCTTTCTTTCATAATCTAAACTACTTTACCATTCTCTACGTTGTTGATAGCAATAATAGTTGAATTGTTCTTTCTGACATATATGCAAACTAGTTATTTCTGTTTGAGGGAAATTATTTCTCCCTCAACCCAATTTTGCCTCTATTTGTAAATTTATTTTAGCATCCTTTCTATCTCTCGCTCTTTCTCTCTCTCTCTCTCTCTGTATCTGTGTGTGTGTGTGTGTGTGTGTGTGTGTAAAATACTTTGAATTCTCCTTTGAACCAGTTTTAACATCTTACTGGTCTTCTCAATAATTAATTAGTTAAATAAAAATCTTTGACAAGTTTTGTTTTGTTTTGTTTTCTTACTTTTATCAGAGTCAAAATTATACTCTCTTAAAATTTATCCTTTAAGAGTTTTTAAGTAAAGACATGCTTCCTGATGAATATCAGACCACAGAAGCTAAGAATATTTGAAAAGCTTCCCACGAGTTAAAAGAATAAAAATTATATTAACATAAAAATTATTGTATTAGAGTGCTGGCAATCAAGGGTCAGAGCACAAAAACTGTGAGAAAAAAAAAGATTATTAACATGAAATTCTTTAACCAAATCATTCTATGATTTAGAAATGCACAGGTTTTAAATGAAGATTAATAGCATGAATGTCATGATTCCTGAGAAAACACTAATGCAGAAAGCTCAAACTACCCCAAGACAAAGAATAAAATTTTAATTTCAGATCTTGACTTTTAAAAACAATGAGAAAAAAAATTGTATGGATGAATTTGACTTTATATCATAAATTCCTTAATGAGTTTGCTTTCGTATTTTGGTATTTTTATTATAATTTTTTCCATTTCAATTTCAAATGTAGATGTGGGCAAAGTAACTTTTCAGAAAAAGAACTTAAGCGAATTTTTAAATCCATCAATGGACTGTTATGTGATTTTTAAATATTTTCTTTAAACTTTAATAACCTGTCAAAATCCACATCTGTGAACTTATAAATAAAGTCTTAACAAAAATCCGCATTAAAATATTAGCTATGTAAGTTCAAATCACAATTTACAATAAAATAACTATATATGGTTTGGCCAGAGCCCCACTTTTGAATGAACAATAGCACAGAAAGGAACCTAAAGATTATGAGGAATTAATCAAATTTAGAGAGTTTGGGTCAGAAGCAATGGTAACATAGCAACAGAGAGATACTGCTCTTAGACAGATTTATAAATCTTAATGTACTATTTTATTCAGTAAGCTTATAATTATAATGTGCTTCTTATAGTGACAATCTGAAAGAATTAAGAGAAACTAACATGTAGCCAAAATATCTTGAAATTATACTAAGTCATATGATTTTTCAACTAAAAGTAGCAAATTAAAACCTAATAAGATAGAACTACATCCTTATTAAAATGACTAAAATAAAAAATACTAACTATCCCAAATGCCAGCAATGATTCATGATTCAGTAGCAAATAGTCCACATAGCAAGAGGCCTTTATTTCTTTCTACCATTCTTCAATAAAAGGACGAAGATTTATCAGGGAAATGACTAATTTAGGGCCGGAGTAGGGAATATACAAGATGAGTCTGTAGCAAACTGTAGGGCTAGAAAGTAAGGAAATGCTAAATAAGTAAAGTATACTTGAAAATGTCCCCCATGACCAAACCTGAAGCAATTTAAGCATAAAATAAGAATAGTTTTGGATAAAAGCCCTAAGAGTAACATAAATATCCATCAGTTCATACTGATATAAATAAATGGCTCAAAAATACATAAATATGGTGAAAATAACAAATCTGCCCTACAAAAAATTTTCAATAGTAATTGTAGAAAGAATGAAGAAAATAGAAATTCACCATGAAAACACCATAGTAATAACTGCCACAGGCAAGATTCTCTTATCACTGCTAAAATTAATGGAATAAACTTTAAGAGGAGATAAGATGTTTGCATATCATTAAACTATCTCTCCCAGCATTTCATTATCATAACCATTTTAACACTTGTCCACAAATTCTTTGTTACTCCTTACTCTTGAATATAGAGCTTAGTTCTCATTCTCTTGCATGTGGCCTGGATTTAGTGGCTCACTTAGTATGCACAGAGTATGGAAAGGAAAACAATAGTAACTTTTACAGTGGAGAAACCCGGCAGGCATTACCTTAACCAAGAGACCGAGTTTAACATTACCAGTAGTCAAGGTAATATCGTGTACTTTCTGATATGATGTTATGAGAAGGGCACTTCACTCATATGACCCTTTCCTCCCAAATATACAAACCAATTTAATCATGAGAAAATACCAGCCAAACCCAAACTGAGGAACATTCTGCATTTTATCTGACTAGTAATCTTCAATTATGAATGAAAAGGCTGAGAAATACTTAGGGTAGATTAAGGAGATATAATGATTAAATGCAATATGGTATCCAGGTTGGTTCATGGCTACAGAAAAGGACAATAGTGGAAATACTAGTAAAATGTGAATAAAATCTGTGGTTTTGTTAATGCTATTGTATTTTGATAAGGAAATATTTATGTAAAATGCTAACTTCAGAAAAAGCTGGGTAAAGGGTATATAGCAACCACCTGGGCTCTCTTTGCAGCTCTTCTTTAAATCTAAAATTATTTAAGAGTAGAAAAACAAAAACAAGACTAATTCAAATTTTATGACATTAAACAGACCCCCTCCCTTATATTTTGTTTGCTACCTTGGTTTATGACTCCCAAGTGCTTTATTAATTAATGCTCACCATACTACCTAGTTCACAAGCACTTGTTTACAGAATGTGTGATGCCCACACAGGGACAGATTTTGTTCATTCCTTCTTTCTCTTTTTTCAGCACAAATTTGGAAGCTGGAAAAATTTCATTTGAGTAAATAACAGAATGTGCTTTTGGTGCATAAGAGAAAGCAATACAACTACAGAATGTTCATGTTGGCTCACATGGGTTATGTGGTACTTTGATGCATGCTGTGAAATTACTTGCGTTACTTCAAAATTTCATCTTTTATCATTCAATATGGAATGTGCAAATCTAGAATAAAACAAAGCTGTTTATAATTGACATGTGGCCATGCAGGTGTTGTGGTATTTTCAAAATAATTTCAGGAATATCTACTTACAATTTTAAGTCAATCTTCCATGGTTATTGGTGAGATTATGAACATTTTCTATTCAATAGATTACCCCTGAATACAATAGAAATGGAGAAGCAATGGGTGTAGCCTAATATTAATGTAACCATGTCACTTGGCATATCCCGAAAAGAATTGATTTCTAGTTAATCTTGAGAAAATGTCTTTACTAAATATGCTTGGACAGTAAATGAAAAGAAATACTCTGTTAAGTAATATGATTTCCTTTCTCTAGTGTTTGATGTAGGGTGAAGAGCTAAATTATATGCTCAAGAATACACACATCTTTATAAATGCACAAACGGTGACCAAATCAGGCATGGTCTCTCCGTCTGTAGAATTCATTGTCTAGTGGATAATATAGATGAAAGAAAAATGAAAAGTTAATTGTGTGGTTGTAAAATTAATACAATCTTTGAAACAGCAAGCAAAACAGGAGGAAAACGGGTCTATAATACTTGGAAGAAGTGGAACTGGGAAGCCTTGTCTGTGAAGGTGTGAATTAGGTCAAGACATGAATAGCAAAGAAAATCCAGGATGCCAACACTGCTCCAGACAGAGATAATAGTATGTGTAAAAGTCCTGCAGTGAAGAGTCTAGAGTATGTCAGGGGAAAAAATGTATATAAATTGTAGCAGGTAAGGGAAGAGTGCTGGAAAGGAGGTCTACTAACTAATTAACTGATTAATTATTTCATTCAATGAATATTTATTCATTCCCTAGTCAACCAGTTTTAGAAAAACACGTGTGGCACACACTTTTGAAAGACTTACGATATAGTTGGAAAGAAAGGCAGTGATCACATAGTTACACAAAAAATTGCAATACAACTAGTCCATGACAAGACCTTATGAAGGAGAGACTTCTTGGGGGCCTATAATAGGAATATTTGACCTAGTCAGGCAGGTTAGGGAAGCTCTAAGGAAGTGAAAATTGTGCTGACATCTTAAAAAGGAGTACAATTCACTTGATCAAGCCAAAATAAAAGCATTTTCCAAAGAGAAGAATATAGATATGGATGACCTTTGGTGACAGAAAATACAGGAAGCCCAAGGAAATAAAAGGATGTCAGGGTGGCTAGAAAGAGGAGAGTGAGAGGAGTTTGTGTGGCAAGGGTGGAGAGAAAAGTTGTAGCCAGGACATCATGGCTTCATAGTCCCTGACAAAGAGTCCCATTCTTACTATAAGAGCAATGGGCATTTTTTGTACAAGAGCAATTCACACACCCTGATTAAAGTTTAATAAAGTTCAGTGTATAGTACAGAGAAGAAATAAGACGGATCTATCATGGGTGCTGGTAGACCATCAGGGACTATTGCAGTATCCCTTTTGTAAGATGATGATGGTCTGTGCTAGGGTTGCAACAGCAAACTTGGTGGTTAAGACTCAAGATAAATGTATTTAAGGGTAGAATATGTAAGCAAAAAAGATTAATAATTTAAACTTAGTGAATAACAGTACTATTCACCAAGAAGGGCAAGTACAGTGGCTGGGCAAGGCAACATGTCTAAAAGGGAAGTTAAAAGTTGATTGTGAGACATACAAGTCAAAATTTCTCAGTTCGCTGCCTCATTTTATATCTATCTCAGCTCAAATGCCACTTCCTCAGAAAGTCTTTTGGAAATTTTATCTAAAATAACTCTGGTAGCTAGTAGTCTGTCTTCCCACCATTTAATATTCAATGGCACTTCCTGATCTCATGTTATAAACTTCTTTCTTTATTGTCATTTTTCTCCAATAGAGTTTAAACTCCATGTGGGCAGGAACTTTGCTTTTTTTTTAATATAAAATACATAGTACAGTGATAGGTAGGTACATGGTAGGTAATAAAAAATATGAATGAATAAATGAATGAATGGATGGATAAGTGAGTAACAAATAAGGGCAATTGTATATAAAAAAAAAAGTAACTTTCAGGTATAAAGAGATATATATTTTTAATGCAGAAATAGAAAAATAGCCAACAGCTCTGTAACCAGAACTACACCAACAAAACTATTATTGACTGTGTCTGCAGGGGACTTACATCAAGAGACTAAGTAAAGGAGAAGAATATTGCTACTGTACCTACAAATTAAATGCACATAAGAAGAAATGATGGTTTAGTCCTAACTGTAATGACATCATTACTTCTACAATTTGGATTTGAGTTAAATTTCTATAATTTGGTTTAGGTTAAAATAATGTTTATGAGTTGATCTAAGACTCTAATGAGCCAAACAATCTTCTAGAAACCCAGACTCTGGGCAGACATTATAACTGGAAAGGGATACCTTATTCCTATAAGGGTCCTAAAATGGACAAATAAAATGTGACACAAATACAATACTAATGTTTTACCTAATAAACAATAAAACAGCAATTTGGTACAGATAATTTTAGACCAAACCTCTGTTATTTGATTGTAAGAATGCTTATTTATTAGTGGTAAAAAAATTGAAACAGGATATCTTCCCAATCTTATTTAGGGATTATGTAACTGAAATAGCTGATCCAACCATATTGTTGTACTATACACTTGAAGGTAGATCTCCAGTAAATAAAAATTTTAACAGAATTCTCTAAGCTCCATAACTGAGATGTGCAATGGAGGAAGATATCAGCAGAAAAAGAGGAGGCCACACTTGGCCCTACTTGGCCAACTTTGCAGGAGAGGTAATGAAAGCTGAGTCTTGGGAGATCAATGGGAATGCACTGAAATGGAAGAGTGTGAGGGGAGAACACAAGGGAGCAGAGGAGAGCTTGTGACAATTCACGGTGGCATGAAACACATGACACAGAAAGTGTCAGAAACAGAAAGTGTGCAGACACAGAAAGTCTGCAAATATTTGCCACAGTTTAAATGTGTTTGAGGGATGGTTAGATGAGCCCAAAACAGATAGGAAAGCGCTGCTTAGGAGGAGGGTCTGGCATGCTCTGCTAAATACAATGGATTTACACTTTATGTTATGTAGTGCCATTTAAGGTTTCTAAATGGCCTGGCAGTATTTGTATTTTAGAAAGGTCATTTCTAATTTAATTTGAGGGAAGGTTTATACAGAAGCAAAGAAAAATACTATTTAAAAATTCTTAAATACTACATTTGAAGCACTCTTAATAGTGGAGGGAAGTGAATGATACCTTAGGGATCTAGTAGGAGAATCCCAAAGTACCCAATGGTTTTAAGGAGGAATAAATTCATGTAAGGGCACCTGGGTGGCTCAGTTGGTTAGGTGTCTGACTTCAGCTCAGGTCATGATCTCATGGTTTGTGGGTTTGAGCTCCGCATCTGTGCTGACACCTAAGAGCCTGGAGCTTGCTTCACATTCTGTCTCCCTCTCTCTCTGCCCCTCCCCTGCTCTCACTCTGTCTCTCAAAAATGAATAAACATTTAAAAATTTTCTAAAAAATAGATTCATATAAATATTCCAATCTACTCTATAAACATTATATTTGCAAAATTTTTCAATTAATTATAACACTTATGTTCTCTGTAAAAATTGTTCTGAAGAGAGTTGAAAGGCCCCCCAAAAAGCCTCAGTTTACCACTTGCTACCCCAATATGAAACCACTGGCAAAAAAACAATTTAAAAAGCAGGACCACACATTCAACTTGACAAAGAGAAAAAGAAGTATGCTTAGGAGTTTGGTAGAAAAGCTATACGTTAGTGAGTCTATGTAGACAACCGAAACTAATACAAAACAGAGCAAAAATAACAAAAACAAAAATGTTTTTCTACCAAATTAACATAGGAACAATTGCACTTATAGCAATGTGCAAATGCAATATGGAGAAAACACACCAGAATCACTATCTTGTGCTGACATTTTCCAATCTGGACTGATGAAATACAGAGGTTTCTCTCTGTGATGTCACACCTCATTTTCTGTCTCTGTAATTCTAAATGCAATATCATTGCATTTCTTTTAGTGAAAACTAATGTTTATGTATCTATTTGACCAAGAAATATAAAGTACTCAAACATGTTCTCCATTGTTGTAAAGTAAGTGCCAACTGGTAAGTTGAGGTAGGTGAGAAGAAATATATAAATAAATCACTCTGCTAATAAACTAATAGACTATTAGACTATACTATTACTGAAAGTTCTTTTTAAAAAAACTATCATTTTTTGGGTCGCCATTTAACCCAAAGAGACAAAATGTCTCTTTTTACCCTCATTTTAATTTTTTCCACGCAATGTGAATCATTGACAAAACATTTTGGCACCAACCAAATAAATTGATTATCAATATTTTGACCAGAAACTCCCAAGACACATTTGCATTTCATTAGTGTAATTATTTTTGTCACAGAATTGTGATTTAATTTATTTTTTCCTAACCACTTCACCAAACATTTGCTCACCTAAAGAGCTTTAGGAAAATTCTTAAAAGGTAGCTGCCCCAGCTGGAAGTTATGCCCTTTTTCCCTTCCTCTTCTGTTTTCTAGATAAAATGTGGACAAGATGATTGGAGCTTCAGCAGCTGGATGGCAAATTAGACTACGTGGAAGATAAAAATCATAATGATGAAAACTAAAGACCGAACTTGAGTGGGCCCTAATTATATGATGCTTCCTTACCAGCACTGGATTGTCCAAGCAACCTCTTGCAAAAGAAAAACAGTCTTATATTTAAACCACAGTTATTGGGGTTTTCAGTTACCTGCAGGCATATAGTCTTGGGATACATTCAAATTAACCATTAGATTTCTGGACCATGTATTCGTTTCCACTCTTTTTTCTTATTTAAATCATTCTCAGTAAGATATTCTTGTATCTAACTACTCTATTGCATCTTTCTTTTTCATTAAACATTATACTGTAAACATCTTACTATGCCATCACATATTATACCACATTACTGTTTTCAGTTTCACACATTTACTGTAATTTATTAAACAACTCATCCCTTGTAGAATATTTCCCCCTTTATTTCACTCTTGTGGACAACAGTACCTGAAAATACAATATTTTCAAATTCTAGTCAACATTATGTCCTATGAAAAAGCAATAATTAATTCGTCAAAAGCAAAAGGTTAATGCCAGGTAACTTTTTCTACACAAAAATGCCATATTGTGAGTGAGTTCTCTAAAACCAGGCCCAACATCACCCAGAGCAGTAGGAGTAAGTAGTAGGCATGGATAACTGATGATCAGGAATGTGTGATAGGAAAGCTCAATCCTGATCATGATGGTACAAAAGCTCACTTTGCTCTTGAAGGATTCCACCAAATATTGAAAAACAATGCATATTTAGGTGAGACTGTTCAGATACAAGTTTGTTATCTTGTGTGTCATTGGCTACCACATCAAGTATGGTTTGAAGCTAAAAGAGCCTTACTTTGCACAGGATATTATTAAATCCTTTGTTTATTTTGAGAGTTTAAATGTAATGAGTAAATCACTTTGCCGATAGCTCTCGTTTCAGATTCTTCCATCATCGCACTTGCTGCCTCATACACATAATGTGACACTGCAAAATGAGAAAACTGACAAGCAAGTAAACAGACATAATTGTTTTAAATTTAACTTCAGAGAGCAGGAAAAGTTCCCCAACTTTCAAAAATGCCAATTTATTATGGTACATCATTTTTTTTGTTGTTGTATTTGGCTCCGTTTTGTTTGGAAACAGTAATGTATTTTATATGTTCCAGAATCTTTTTTTTCTGCCACTGTAGAGTGCACATCCCATTAAATGCGAACACCTCTCATTAAGGTCATTCTAACCAAAGATATATATATATCTTTCTCTGATAACTAATACCACTGATTTAGCCATCAGACACAATTGTTTTATGTTATTTGGTTTTATGTTAGCTTATTAGTTGGATATTTTGTTTTATTATTTAGCCTTTGTGTTGTCACTTAACATATTTTTAAAACTTTTGATATTATAGTGTGTTGTACTGACATTTCAGGCATTCAGGGTAAGTCTTAATGACCAGAGAGGTGTATTTGATGAAGAACTTGTGGCTTACCAAGGATATAATTTTTCAAAAGTCTTCTAAGATCTGAATACAATCCCTTAATCTTAATGCTCTGCTCTTTCCCTTCAATGCATTTAAAATTTTTTGCATGATTTTTAATATTGAATTATGAGCCCTTCATCTGATAGTAAACTCCATGAAGGTACAGAATTTTTTTTCTGTCTTATTAATTGTCATAGATCCAGTAGCTAGCATGGTAGTTGGTACAAAGCAGGTGCTGAGCATACATTTTTAAAAATAAATGTATAAATGATTGGCAGAACAAGGGGTAAAACTATAAGGAACTAATGCAAGAGAGAAGAAATAAGACAAAAGTCATGGAGCGCACATAAGAAAAAGTTTGTCTTTACGAAGTTTGTCTTCGTAGAATGTGACCAAAGATAGATTTCTCAAAGCTGGAGACTTGGAAATACTCTTGTATCATTGGGTTTCTAATTGACCCCAAAGTACACTGTTCATAGTAACACAACTATGTATCTTCTGTTTCTTCCAACCAAAGTGTGAATTTATTACAAAGGGCCCTGTTTGATTTTATATTTTAATAGTGTACAGAGCAATATGGTGATATGTATTCAGAGAAGTTGCGCAATAAATGTCTCTTTCATAAGTAGATTTTCTTTCTAAGGTTTTCTTTCCCATTGAGGCAGTAAATTGCTGCATTTGCAGCATAAAAGTACTACTGGTTGCTCCATGTGTACATATCGTTTCTACTGCTCTTGACACGTTTTACCTTTAAATTCATTTGATGAATCGAGCACATTTCGATATTTACATATTTTCACGGGATCCATATTAGTAACCTCTTACGTACCTTATTTTTATGAACAAAGTTGCCAATCTTGGGGTGAATGGCATACCCTCAATTAGCATTTGCAATTTCAAATTAATGATAAATGACAAGCTATATTTTCATGGGGATAATACTATTGTGATCATGTTGTGACCAGCAACTCAGTATTAGTTCTGGTAACTTAATCAAATTATGTTATGAAAGCTAATATACTGAAGTGTTATAATAGGCAAATGTCCTCTTTGTACCTTCTTTTCCTGTCTTCACAAAGCACTAATCAGGAAAGGTAAAAGAAACAGTATTTATGTCAAATAGACATAATGGGCTTCTATGGGCTTCTATGGGCTTCCAACATTCCCTTTCAAAGTTGACTTCCTACTCCCATACACGTGGGAGTCCTTTTTAGTCATGAGTACTAAACTGGACTATAGTATCCATACACTGCCACCTAGGCACCCTTCGGCTCCATGTTAAACCCTGGTGTGAACAAGCAGAGTTGCAGAACTCTGAGTTTCTCTTCGGTAACTATATGGAGGATCTTGTGGAAACTGAACTTGTGATCTTGAGCTAATGAGCACAGGATTGTAATCCAAAAGTCAAGGGATCTGATCATCACTTTACACTCTCACTTGGATTTCTCTAATGCATTTATGCTTGATAGACCTTGTGTACTGGCAGCACTGAACTTCCCATGGAAATGGCTGTTAGGAAAGGAAACACTGACTGATGTGTTTCTTACATTTTTAAGAAGCTATTTGTAAATCTTTCTTAGAATTTGACAAGTCCTCAAATAATAAAAATAAATCAGTTTGTCATCAAGTCTCTATGTATTGACATATTAATGGAGCAAAATACACTAGCAGAAATAAAAGTTATTACTCATAGTTTTGTGATTCAGCCTTATTGTATGAACCAAAATACTAATGGCGATGAAAAGCATACAGACCTCACTGCTAGAGAAACAATGAAAAAGGAAACGGACATAAAATCACTCTACTCTTAAGATCTATAGCAGCAGTTTAAGGCAGTAGCATGAGTGAATAGGGTACTTAAGATATTAAAATATTTTAAAAGTGTCTTCCTGGGGCGCCTGGGTGGCTCAGTCGGTTAAGCCTCCCACTTCAGCTCAGGTCACGATCTCTCAGTATGTGAGTTCGAGCCCCGCGCCGGGCTCTGGGCTGATAGCTCAGAGCCTGGAGCCTGCTTCCGATTCTGTGTCTCCCTCTCTCTCTGCCCCTCCCCGGTTCATGCTCTGTCTCTCTCTGTCTCAAAAACAAATAAACGTTAAAAAAAATTTTTAAATAAATAAGTAAATAAAAGTGTCTTCCTGATAGTGTGGGCAAACACAAAGAGGGAAAATGAAACCACATTAAGACAATGATGAAACAATAAAAATGATTTTTCTCCACAGACAATTGATTTTTTTTCACACATGATAAAATCAAAGCATACATCTATTAAATTGTATAAACCCAAATTTTGAATAAAATAGTTACCCAAACATCCTAAAACTGAAGTAGAAGTTTGGGACTTCTGGGTAAATTTGGGTTGAGGAGCTAGATAATTCAAATGGGTACAAAAATTTGATTTCAGAAAAGTTTACTTGAAGTTGACTCTATTCTAGAAACAAGAAACCAAACACTAAGTAATCTTAAATAGTACTAAAGTGAAGAGACCTAGACATTTCCCAGATATATAATAAGAACATGAGCCCCAAGTATGGATTAACCTCAGAGGCAAACTCCACTGGAACTGGCTTTAGTGATATCAAATTCAGTATTTTGTGAATGAAACAACGATTTTAAGAACGAACCAACATTTTATATATCTGATGGTGATTCTTTCACTGCAGCTGATCCAGATTACCTTGAGAAATATCAAGAGTTACATGAAAGAGAAGACTTGTTTCCAGATTATGAAGAAAATGGAACAGATTTATTGGGTGCCAGTGATCCACACTCAGATGACATTGATGATGTGACGGACCCAGAGATAGAAGAGGTTTATGAAAAGTTTTGTTTGAATTCAGAGCATAAGGAAAAACAGTAAAGGTACATTTCAGCATATCGTTTTTTTTTAATGTTTATTTATTTTTGAGAGAGACAACATGAGCAGGGGAGAGGCAGACAGAGAGGGGGACAGGGGATCTGAACAAAGCAGGCTCTGCGCTGACCGTAGCAAGCCCTATGCTGGGCTTGAACACGCTGTGAGATCATGACCTGAGCCGAAGTTGGGCACTGAACCAACTCAGCCGCCCAGGTGCTCTGCTTATCAGTTTTATAAAGCAGTTTAGGTTACAGTGACTTATAAAAACACAAGAAAGCAAGAAAATATGTCACTTATACCAAATTAAGGATGTTGTTATGTTACTTAATCTACATAACTTTAATTCTGTTTAATGCTATCTGCCAAATTAAACTTTATTCTCTATAACTTAAAATGTATGTGTATAAATATGATAGTTTATTATGTACAGTTAATTCCTCTTTTGTCTATAATAAAATTGATTTTGAAATTTAAAAAAAAAAAAGTGCTAACCAGCCTGGATACTAGAATCAGCTAACTGGAATCAACTAACTCCTTGTATTGTAAATGGTAGAATGGCCTCCAACTATTTAAGTCTCAGTTCCTTTTTCTGTAACAGGGGAATGATTAACAAGAGCAATAACAAAAAACTAATTATCAGATTTTCTATTCATTAGACAAATATTAATTATGAACCTATCATATAGTGTCAGATATTCTTCAATTTACTGGGTAGGCAACAAGATGCTCTCCCCCTTGTAGCTTACATGGGCTGTGTGATAACTAAGAGTGGATAGAATTTACATACTTAACAGTACACTAAGAATCTACTAACTATGAAAGAGTTCCTATAATAAATGTTGTGATGATTCATGCTATTACTTTAGTGAATTGTGAACTAACATGAAATCCTTTGTCGTCCAATACTGTGGTTTGATATAATAAGGTACAAGTATAGGTGATCAACACTTGATGACTGATAATAACCACATTTCTCACATTTTCATATAGAATATATATTACTTTGATGATGCATGAAATGTGGTCTGAGTTTGTACCCACTTGAGAATTGGCCGTGATCTGGCAACTTACCGAATCGTATTTAATCATTTTATTTATACAGGTTTTGAAGTAAGTATATTTTCTGAAAGTTTGCTTAATTTATGAAAGCTTTCAGAATCATAAAGTTTAATTAATTTTTTAATTAAGCTAACATAAAGTACAGTCTTTATGGAGCTCTTTATATTTACCGCTCTAATGGATAATGTGCTTTTATAGTAAACAACAGAGTATATTTTAATCACTGAATCTCTAAGAAGTTAAGTCCATTTTAAATAAAGAATGACTTACACATTCTCGGAATTATATTTTGGGAATAAAACTGAAATTCAATGACAAACAAAACAATTATATCTCAATGACAGAGGTAACTAAAAATATTACTTGTTTATTATTAGAGTTCTAAATTCTTGCTCACTTGATTCTAGTAAACTTCATTTTCTCCTTCATTACATTTTATCATTTATTCTTCTCAACTTTTAAGTTTCTATGTAAATAATAATGCCACTGTGTAGATCTGTATTGATTCTTTATGGCTGCTGTAACAAATTAACACAAACTTAGTGGTCTAAAAGAGCATTCTGTTATCTTGTAGTTCTGTAAGAAGTTAGAAGCCTGACTTGCGCCACACTGAGCCAAAATCAAGGTGTGGACAGGGCTGCCTTCCTTCTGGAGGCTCTAGGGAAGAATCAGTTCCTTGCATTGGCTAGTTCCATGCCAAATGTTTCAGAATTAAATGTGGGAAAAAAATCTGGATACCTGACTGTTCCCCTTTGAAATAGTTTGAATTGATGGCAATTTGCACACAATGAAATTCTCATGATTTTGCTCCTGTGTATGTGTGTGTGATTCTTTTAACCATTGGGACTTACTTGTAAGGACAGGAGGTAGCTATTTCTCTGTTTCCCCATAGGTCAGTGTATTTTCAGGAGAGGCAACTGTCTTGCCAAAGGTAAACAGTAAATAGCAGCACTAAGCCCTTTTGAACCCTTGATTCCACCTCTTTCTCCTCTGACTGCAATACATCCACAGAATTTAAGCCCTTCTCTTCCTGTGTAAAAACTATGAAAGACAATTAACACTTTTCTGCCTATTTCATGCTTTACTGCAATTGACAATTCTTCTTCTGCTTTCTCAGGTCCTACTCTGCTGAATACTTAACAATAATAACAACAGCACACCCAGAATGCTATGTTGGGCCATCCCAGTGATTCCATTTCTCCTCTTCGGCATATGTTGGCTAATAATTTTGATTCATGACCAACAACTTAAAAACATGCTTGGAGCTCAAGGGCCTCAGAGTCCATAAACACATTTGGACAAATATCATCTGCTGCTAGTCCTAGGCAAATGACGAGAGGCAAATACCATTCAACATCATTTAGGAGTTATTTTCTTCATTAAATTTCCTCAAGTGATTGGTAATCTTAATTTTTAAAATGCCAATAAAGGACTCAATGCTTCTATCAGCTCCCGTATTATACAATCTGAAGTTTAAATTCATTAAACACTTATGTGGAAAAGGGAACAAGTCATGTGCAATAAGCTAAAATTGCTGACACAGTGCTCGTAATAGGCTCTTTCCCAGAGGTTTTATTGCAGTTATGTAAGAAATCATTCACTTATGAAGTTCAATGAAACTTTTCAGATAGATTTTTTTTCTTTTTTCTTTTTTTGGAGGGGGCTACATTTTTGAGAGATGTAGCAAGCAAGTATGAGACACTGCTTACAATAATTTAACAGGGAACACTTGGGCCAATACAGAATCTGAGCTAATCAGCATTTTTTTATTTGTTCAAGGTTCAAGACTTTTGAAGCTTCCTGTGGCAAAAATCATTTAAACTTCGTAGAAAAAAAAATAGATTTCTATCACTACTGAAAACAGAGACCTAAGTCCTGTTTCTTATCACTACAGTTACACTTTTCTCTTTCTCTGACATTTTAATGGAAGTATACAGAAAATATTATTCAATACAATTGCTTTGTAATGCTTGGGATTTGGGGAAAATTAAATTTTACAGGTTTCTTTATGCTTCCATCATATTCATCTTCCTTCTTCATAATTAATTCAGACTTGCCAGTAAGCTCTCTGTTATTTTGCCTCTCTTGAGAGGTTTTCGTAATGATAAAATGGAAAATTTTTCAAGGTAAGCATATGCAATTCAAACGAAAACCATCTTGGAAAATTAGCATTATATCATGTATTATTTTAAGAGTTTTCTTAGGAATGACCTTCATCCAGAAGGAAGAGAGCATACACATTAAACATTCACTGAGAAATTAAGTTTTGGCAGAGAAGAAAAAGAGAAAAACATAAAATGTAGATTTAGGCATTGAACCTGGATTTGATGAGCATGGCAAAGAATAGTTATTTCAATGTCAGCTGTTTATATTTCACATGATCTATAAATACATGTACTTAACAGAACTAAGTCTCCTTAATGATAACCAAATAGAAAAATGGAAAATAAATTACTTCACTACAGAAGTTTTTTAAAATTGAGCAATTAAGTATGTTATTATAGGGAAAATGTTATTTATTTAATATCTATTTATGAATCAAAGTAATAACTTACTATCTAAATTCACCATATCTAATAACAGACAACAAATTACAAAATATTTGATTATTTCCTGATCTTTTTAAAAAATGGTTCTTGTACTTCTGAGATCCTCATTGCCCCAAAAGGAGAGAGGTCCTTGCAATTTTGGATGTTTTCAGCTTCACTGTTATAGAATATAATGAGGTTTTTTTTTTCACTCAAGTAGCTGTGTACAAAGTTAGGAAATGACAAGGCAGAAGATTGGCCTCAACTGTCATATTTCAAAGTTAAACTTTAGAAGGTCTTCGTTCTAATTTAGGTTAAAGTTTCTATGCTTTGACACACCCATGGAAAATTTTACATATATTACAAAAAGGTTAAAGGTCTGCAATTGTATCCAAAGCAAAGGTTAGCCTAAGGCTAACTTGTATTAAAATTTTTTTATGCATAAAGTCATGACACATAACTTTGTAAATTGCATCATCATATAATGGTGTCACCTTTGGACCAAGAAATTTCAAATTGAAATCAATGACATCTCAACTTAAAACTAGCATTTGTCAGAGTACTTTCATTTAATAATAGATTGCAACTCTTACCTTGTTATAAAAGATGACGAATATTGGCTGAGGTCCATCAAATAATTGTCAGATTTCAGCCATATTCTAAGTAATTCTACAATTCCATTGAAATGAATGTGTCTTAAATCTTTTGTGTCCGAAATTAGATGAGGCATCACCATGGCAACATGATTCTAAGGAAAAGATATTTCAGAGCTTAAGAAGTCTGAAGAGTAAATGTCAGAAACCAGTTAATTCTGGGATTCTTGCTTTTTGAAGAATTCCATACATTTACACGAATATTTAAACATATTAAAAATTGGTTATAAATAGTAGCAAAAGTACATTTACTTATGAGTAAAATTACTTGCTTCATCCCAACAATACTTTAAAATACATCGTCATTGTTGAGTACTTCTGAAATACATATAAATATAACTTAAAGTACATCGCATTTGTATTTACAAATATATTTAATATTCTATATTGCTTTAAATTTGTACAATCCTTTTAAAAACTTTGGCATACGTTACAAATATTTTGGAATGGCTTATTTTATATAAAGAATGCTAGACATCACATATGTGTGCTACCTTTGATCACATACCTGTTTCTTTGCTGAGGAGACACAAAAACCATCCCAAAGAGGAATCTTAGTCTTTGGGCCTATACTCAACAGTTTTATTTTAAAGCAAAACATGAAAGCTTATCTCATATTGTAATTCTAACCCTATCAAATTCTTTAGTTCTCTAAAACAGATCATGATTATAGTCCCATATGCATAACCTGATAATGTAAAGAGTCTTTACTTCAGTAAATGACTGCCTGAAATAATACTCAAGGTATCTCTGGAAGTAGAAATGCATATTCATAACCACTTAACATACCCTTGTTAATGCTTTTTTTAAATAAATAAGCTTTGTCTTATATTAATGGAGAAATTTATATTGAAACATCCTGGGAATTGCATTAATACAAAAACCCAAAAATGCAGATTAATTCACTTGAACACATCTGAAGTATAGAATCCTGTAACATTTACATATCAGTGTAGGGGAAGCATATTTTTTAAGATTGTCAACCATCTAGCAGAATGATTTGCTAAATTTCTTTTAGAGCGTTAATAATAACATAAGCAAAGGACCTACATTATGTGAAATTTATTTAATTAGGATTTTAATACTTTTAGAAAGTGTTCAGTAAAGTTTTAGTAAAATATTTTGTTTGTATACTAATACCATTGGATAGGGCATTATATTTTTGTTGATAACATATTACTGTTAAAAGTAATCATTATTATGCCAAAATATATACTTTTAGTCATGTCCCTTAATATTTACAAAAACCTTCTGAAGGTTCTTTAAGTTTTGGGATATTATGCTTTCCTTGGGTATCCAAGGGGAATTCTATTAAGATAAAATGGAAAAAAAAAATCTCTGATAGTTCTGTATGTAGACATGATTCTCAGATTACTTCATTCAGGCAAGGCATTTAGGCAAACAAGAATTCAAATTACATTCGTAGGATAATATAATCTTTTAACTATACTGAAAGACAAGAGCCAAGGGTAATTATTAGCTATTTGAAGACATGACTCTCCTATAAAGTGTAGTTCAGTAGCATAATTAATGATTGACATATGCTAGAAACTTAACTGCAATAGATTTTTAACAGGATCCTTTCTAGTTACAATGAAGAATGTTTCCAGTTGTTTTTTTTTTTTCCTCTCATTTAAAATTAGCAAACTAAGGGCACCTTGGTGGCTCAGTTGGTTAAGCGTCCCACTCTTGGTTTTGGGTCAGGTCATAATCTCGCGGTTCCTGAGTTGGAGCCCCACATAGGCTCAAGAGTCTCTCTCTCTCTCCCCTTCTTTTCTTGCCTCTCCCCTGCTCATGCTCTCTTTCTCTCAAAATAAATAAATAACTTTAAAAAAAATAGCAAACTAGAAAGACACATTAATTAATCAAAGCAGCAACAAAGTTATATGAGAAAGGCTTTACATGAGAACTCTTCTGTTCAGGTTGATGCAGAGGAGAAAAGTTTCAGATAAAACTACATGGGACAATAACACAGCAAGTAAAGCAATAGAATGAGCTTGAATTTTGTTGATCAAATCTCTTACCTCAAGAACTAAAATAATATCTTGAATGAGAAAGATTTTACAAAAGAAAAACAAAAGAAATAAAAATGATTTTTTTTATGTGTGGAAAAGCAACTTTTTTGAGGAATATGTTTTTTATGCCTAGGAGAATAATTTGAAATATTCTTTATGTTTTAAAACCCAGGATGCAAATAGTCTTTGGTGAAGTTATACATTTTTCAAAACAAGCTTAAATTATTTTTTTAACTATACAAATCTGCCACAAAACATTCATAGGAAAACTGAAATGAGATTAAATCAAACCACCTATGTATAACACATAAATTATCACGATTTACTGACTTAGAAAATTAAATACATAATCGCCCAAAAGTTATTACATCATTATTAGTTTCTTATTTATATAAAAAAAGAAAAGATTAAGCAAGACTTAATATATTTATAAAGGTCAATGAAATGAATACTTTATGGAATTATTCACATCACACACTTAATAAATGTTTGAGAGCCCACTATGTATTACATACTGCAACTCATTAGAGAAATAAAGATCACAGATCAGTCCCCTTAAAGAATTCTTAATGAGAAATTCTCTTTTCCACAATTACAAAACTCTTTTCTTTAACTCTGAATGATACGGAAAAATGCCTTAAGTCTTGACTTTGCATTGCTTCTGTACATATAGTTCCTGTGGCCTGTATTTTTCCAAGTGTCTAAATTCCTCCCTGGTAGTATTTAGGCATCTAGGGCAGCAAATCTCTTCAGTTCACAGGGGAACACTTGGAGTGTTATTGCTACAGTTCATTAAATGTTACCCTATTGGTTTAGAGTTAATAGGCTTTCTAAGCACCTAAGTCACTACCAGTGAGGAACTCTGCCCATGGAAATGTTTACACATGGATAATGAGGCTGACTGTTAAAAGGTCAGTTTGTCTTCTGCTCACAGGTAAAAAGGAACTACTAAGCATAGGTTCGAACAACAAATTGTGGATTTTAACCTGTCATTTAAACAGCGGAATTGTCTTGACTTAATTGGGACTCTACGAGCTCCTAAAAGGTAAAGGTATAAGTATTGACTATTTGTGAACTTATTATTTACATTTGTTATCATAGTATATCATATTAAAAATCTCTGTTGGGGCTTCTGGGTGACTCAGTCGGTTAAGTGATGATCAACTCTTGACTTCATCTCAGGTCATGATCTCAGGGTCATGAGATTGAGCCCCTCATCAAGCCCTTGTGGAGCATAGAACCTGCTTGGGATTCTCTGTCTCTCTCTCTCTCTCTCTCTCTCTGTCCCTCTCTAAGTAAGTAAATAAATGAATAGATAAATAACACTTTAAAAAAATAAAAACAACTGTTATTTAAATAATTTAAAAATATTATTTGGTCAAAAGACCTACATTATTTTAACTTCTCTTAATGTTTATCTTAAAAATATTCGATCATATGGTAAAGAAAAGCTAAGCCAAACACTACATTTTAACACTATGTAGACACAGATCTCTACATAGACTTTTTTTAAAAGAATGGGAGAGAAGGGAGAGAGAGAAAGTATACATTGCTTTCATGGCAAGTAACAGGCCGAAGTTATTATTTGAATTAAAATTTATTTAGTATTTTATATATGTTTTGATGTTTATTTTTGAGAGAGAGAGAGAACATAAGTGGGGGAGGGACAAAGAGAAGGGCAGGGACAGAAAGAGAGGGAGACACAGAATCCGAAGCAAGCTCCAGGATCCAAGTTGTCAATACAGACCTCAATGCAGGGCTGGAACTCATGAACTGTGAGATCATGACCCGAGCTGGTCAGATGTTTAACCAACTGAGCTACCCAGGCACCCCATAGTATCTTATATTTTTAATTTCTGCTTGATGTTTTTAGTCATTTTTGAAAATGTAAAGGAATATATAGTATACATGTTTATATAATTTTGGCATAAAAATATAGGATTTGTTTCTCTTTAGGCTTATGAAATATTTCATCAGGTTGTCACTTCATATTGATTTTTTAAAATTTGCCACACAAAATGCTCATATTTGGTTTTTAAGGTATAGTATTGCATAAGGTTTTTTATAGAATTTACTTTAAAATATTTGTTTTGGAGAGTGAAGTTCAAAAAGTTTGCTTCTACATAATACAAACTTATAACTACTCTCATTCATCTATTCATCCATTTGCTTATTCAATCAACAAATATTTATTAAGCATCTACTATATATGAGAAAGCATTTTTTTTAATATGAGAGATGTAGTTGTGACCTTGAAAGACAGTTCCTGCTTTCCTGCCACTTATATCCTGAAGGAGAACCTGAGAAGTAAAATTAATGGAAAATTGAATGGATAATTAATGAACAAACAAAGGAAGAAAAAAAATAAAGTAACATGATAGAGAATTATGAAAGGTTAATGCTGAGTGGGCAAGGAAGATCTCTCTGAGAAGGTAACATTTTTTTTTTTTAATTTTTTTAACGTTTATTTTTGAGACAGAGAGAGACAGAGCATGAATGGGGGAGGGTCAGAGAGAGGGAGACACAGAATCTGAAACAGGCTCCAGGCTCTGAGCTGTCACCACAGAGCCTGACGCGGGGCTCGAACTCACGGACCGCGAGATCATGACCTGAGCCGAAGTCAGATGCTTAACCGACCAAGCCACCCAGGCACCCCTGAGAAGGTAACATTTAAACTGGGCTTAATGACAAGTACTTGGACCATAGTCACTCACATCTAACACAGAGACATAGTAGACATGAGGCGCAGGAAGTCCAAAGGCTTTCAATTTAAAACAAGCTTGGGCTTTTCAGAAACAAAGCAAAGTGAAGTCTAGCTTGAACATAGGGAAGGAGCCCGGCCAGTGGTATAAGAATGGAAGTTATTAAACAACAGGCATAAAGTTACAGTTACACAAGGTGAATAAGCTCTATATATCTGCTGTAAAACATTATAGTATAGACAAAAAAATGTACTGTACATTTAAAAGTTTGTGAAGAGGATAAATATCATATTAAGTGTTCTTCCCACAATAAGAGTAAATTAAATTAAATTAAATTAAATTAAATTAAATTAAATTAACTTGCAAAAAGAGAAAAGAATTTGGAAAGGAAGGCAAATCATGCAGGGCCTTGAAAGTCAAGGTAAAAAGTTTGGATATTTAAATGCCAAGTAATAGGAATTACTTGAGGATTTTAACTTGGAAGTGACATGATTTGGTTACAGTTTAAAAGAAAAAAATTCTGACTTCTGGACAATGGATTATACAGGATAGAAGAATAGAAGACAAAAGACTAGTTAAAGACCAGAGCCAAGGAGAACATTTAAGACTTTAGCTCAACCACCTGTGTCCATTTCCTGAGATAAGCAATATTTAAATGTCTATCTTGATTGAGTTTCAATGCTAACATTATTAAATTTTGAGTAATCACTTTGGAAAATAGTATAAAGAGGATAGAATTAGGGAGTTCTGTGGCAACAGAAGCTTAAAGTTATGCAATAGTAATCACTTCTGCACTTTTATGAGCATAAAATCTTTGAAGATTTGAGAGGTAAGCTACAAACACCTTTTTTTAATTTCATCTTTAAAAATTAATATATTATAGGTCCCAAATACAAATTCAGAACACCCTAATCTAATATTTCTTTAACTCATCAAATGGCATTTATTCAGGAATAAAGTTTGGCTCCAAATATTCCATAAAGAAATAATGTTTCCTAATATCCAATGATATATCACACAGTTCTCCAAGGATTTCACACTGCTAAAAGTTTTATAGGAAAATTACCAGCTGGGAACTAATGTCCTTCAAAGGACATATTCTGATCATCAGAAGGCACTCAATTTTTGTTACAGTGGTGAACCAAGACTCTAAAATATTCTCTTCCTAGGAGGTGCCCAAACAGCTTTAGAAATAAAGAGTACAATAGTCAACTTACCCAGGTTAACATTCAAATACTCAACAGTTGAGAATTATTGTTCTGCTTCACATCAAATTTTTTTAAAAAATAATTATTTAATTATTTGAACAAACTGGAAATTTTATATTTCCTCAGATTCCCAAAGCTCCATTTCCCTTGCAGTTTTACAAGGCAACTTTGTCATTTCTCCTTTTCTTCAAAAAAAAAAAAGAAGTTTCTCTTTTGTTTTAAAGCTAAAAGTTCACATTTGAATAAATTTGCATGTTGACAATAGGAATTCTTTTTAATCCCCCTCCCCCAGTTTTTAAAGACCCAGCCTACTAACTTTTAATGACACACCTCTTCATATCAAAATGGCAGATTATTCTGCTGTGATTCAAACTGAAAGCAGGAGTTAGTCTGTTAATGAAATTTACTAAAGTTACAATTTTAAGAGTTAAAACTATTAACATGTTTAAAATCAGACTGTTAGTTTTAGCTTGAAACCATAAATGTTTCATTAAAATTTTTTTTAATGTTTATTTATTTTTGAGAGAGAGACAAAGTGCAAGCCAGAGAGGGGCAGAGAGAGGGAGACACAGAATCTGAAGCAGGCTCCAGGCTCTGAGCTGTCAGCACAGAGCCCAACGTGGGGCTTGAACCCACAAACCATGAGATCATGACCTGAGCTGAAGTCGAACACTTAACCAACTGAGCCACCCAGGTACCCCTGTTTCATTTTTTTGTTGTTTATTGCAGGGAAACAACTAGGATACTTAGGGCATGCACTAAATATCTCAGAGCTAACCCATAAGGATATGAGCAGTCTTGACCCAAAGACTAATGCTTGAGAGGCAGTCTGTATATGACATTCTCTTCCTGAGGTGCTGAGGACCATCCTGAGCTGACTTTCCTTCTGCTGGGGCATAAACAGTAACTAGACAGAGCTGCAGAGAGAAGAGGGAAGGAAGAAGAAAAAATAATGCAGAAGACATAGCAATATGAACCCAAGTCACAAGCAGTATTATCCCCAGGGGGAAGAGATACCAAACAAAAATGAACTTGAGCCCGTTTCATTACATGCAATCTTTACACAGTATGGTGTTCAAGTTGGGCTAATATTTGCATAACAATCCTGCTTTCAACTGCCTGGGTGAATTTTCTACTCTTGGATTTTAATTCATTGAATTTAAGGTCTTATGCCTTGTTAAAATGAAAAGACCACAGGGAACGAACGGTACCACGTTAGGTGGCCCATATTATTTTTTCTGAGGAATGTCTTGTTAAATGGTTACTTTCCTACTGATGCTTGGGTAAGTACTTATAACTTGGAATGGGAGACAAACAGAAGTTAATTTAAATCTCTGTTGTTATTCTTACTAAATATAGCATCTAGGTGAGATTCATCATGTGCTGAGTTTAAGTTTCATGATATACACTAGAGACAGAATATTATTCATTTATAGAATGAATGAAACAGTTAAATACTATCACAGAAAAGAACTAGAAGAGCTAGTTTAGCATAGTAGGTGGTCAAAATGTAGTAGTTGACCCAGCAGTAGCACTGCTAGGAATTTACCCAAGGGATACAGGAGTACTGATGCATAGGGGCACTTGTACCCCAATATTTATAGCAGCACTCTCAACAATAGCCAAATTATGGAAAGAGCCTAAATGTCCATCAACTGATGAATGGATAAAGAAATTGTGGTTTATATACACAATGGAGTACTACGTGGCAATGAGAAAGAACGAAATATGGCCTTTTGTAGCAACGTGGATGGAACTGGAGAGTGTGATGCTAAGTGAAATAAGTCACAGAGAAAGACAGATACCATATGGTTTCACTCTTATGTGGATCCTGAGAAACTTAACAGAAGACCATGGGGGAGGGGAAGGAAACAAAAACAAAGAGGTAGAGTGGGAGAGAGCCAAAGCATAACAGACTCTTAAAAACTGAGAACAAACTGAAGGTTGGTGGGGGGTGGGAGGGAGGGGAGGGTGGGTGATGGGTATTGAGGAGGGCACCTTTGGGGATGAGCACTGGGTGTTGTACGGAAACCAATTTGACAATAAATTTCATATATTGAAAAAAAATGTAGTACTTGAGTCTATTTGAAAAATACCAGAGAACAAGCTTTGTATGTTGGTGATGAGCAGATGTGAAGCTCTGGGGAGCAGCGTTTAGAAGGGCGTATGAAGTGAGGATGATGGACCCAGGAGGAGTTTGTGGATCATATAATATAAATGTACACATCCTTGGCATACATAATATTAGCATAAAGAAGCTGAAAAGTACTGAATAAGCTAAGTTCAAATTTTGCCTTGGGAATGTGGTAAAAATATAAAATTAGGAATGCCAAAAATAATATTTCCTTGTTTTGTGTAAATGGAAGCCCAGCTCATAATTATTGGAGCCCTCTCCTAATTCTTGAGGTTGCACAAGAGTTTTGGAGGCTTTAAGTTGTGCTCCACGAATAGGAAATTACTTTCAGTTTTTATTCTACTGTGATCATTGATGATGTCCTCTTTTGTCCAAGATCCCTTGGTGCCCTGAGTAGCAGGGACTGTGCCTCTATGCCACCCTTGAAGCAAGGGGTATTTGTTTTCGGTTCCTGCCATAATAAAGCACCGCAAACTAAATGCAAAAGAACATATGAGTTGTCTCAAAATTCTGTAGGTCAGCAGACCAGGTTTCCTTGTCTCGTTTTCCTACTCCAGGTTTCAAAAGACTGAAAGCAAGATGTCAGAATGCTCAATAATATGTCCAAGCACATTCAGGTTATTGACAGAATCCAGTACCTTGTGGTTGTAAGACTGAGGTCTGGTTTCCTTCCTGGCCATCAGCTGATGACTTCCCTTAAACCTAGTGGTGTGTCTCAGGTACCAGAACATAGGCCCTGAATCTCACAGCCAGGGAGAGTATATCAGATCTTTCTCACACATACATTCTCTTTTCTACTTTTTTTTCTGCCTCCCTTGTGCCACATCTATCTGACTCTAGTCAGATACACACACACACACACACACACACACACACACACACAGATAGATAGATAGATAGATGATAGATAGATACACACACATATATACATATATATATCTGACAGGAGTCAGATATATAGCTGGATATATATATATATATATGTACACACACATATATATATATATATATTGCTTTTTTTTCAATATATGAAATTTATTGTCAAATTGGTTTCCATACAACACCCAGTGCTCTTCCCAAAAGGTGCCCTCCTCAATACCCATCACCCACCCTCCCCTCCCTCCCACCCCCCGTCAACCCTCAGTTTGTTCTCAGTTTTTAAGAGTCTCTTATGCTTTGGCTCTCTCTACCCCTTTGTTTTTGTTTCCTTCCCCTCCCCCATTGTCTTCTGTTAAGTTTCTCAGGATCCACATAAGAGTGAAACCATATGGTATCTGTCTTTCTCTGTATGGCTTATTTCACTTAGCATCACACTCTCTAGTTCCATCCACGTTGCTACAAAGGGCCATATTTCATTCTTTCTCATTGCCACGTAGTACTCCATTGTGTATATAAACCACAATTTCTTTATCCATTCATCAGTTGATGGACATTTAGGCTCTTTCCATAATTTGGCTATTGTTGAGAGTGCTGCTATAAACATTGGGGTACAAGTGCCCCTATGCATCAGTACTCCTGTATCCCTTGGGTAAATTCCTAGCAGTGCTACTGCTGGGTCATAGGGTAGGTCTATTTTTAATTTTTTGAGGAACTTCCACACTGTTTTCCAGAGTGGCTGCACCAGTTTGCATTCCCACCAACAGTGCAAGAGGGTTCCCGTTTCTCCACATCCTCTCCAGCATCTATAGTCTCCTGATTTCTTCATTTTGGCCACTCTGACTGGCATGAGGTGATATCTGAGTGTGGTTTTGATTTGTATTTCCCTGATGAGGAGCAACGTTGACCATCTTTTCATGTGCCTGTTGGCCATCCGGATGTCTTCTTTAGAGAAGTGTCTATTCATGTTTTCTGCCCATTTCGTCACTGGATTATTTGTTTTTCGGGTGTGGAGTTTGGTGAGCTCTTTATAGATTTTGGATACTAGCCCTTTGTCCGATATGTCATTTGCAAATATCTTTTCCCATTCCGTTGGTTGCCTTTTAGTTTTGTTGGTTGTTTCCTTTGCTGTGCAGAAGCTTTTTATCTTCATAAGGTCCCAGTAGTTCATTTTTGCTTTTAATTCCCTTGCCTTTGGGGATGTGTCAAGTAAGAAATTGCTAGGGCTGAGGTCAGAGAGGTCTTTTCCTGCTTTCTCCTCTAGGGTTTTGATGGTTTCCTGTCTCACATTCAGATCCTTTATCCATTTTGAGTTTATTTTTGTGAATGGTGTGAGAAAGTGGTCTAGTTTCAATCTTCTGCATGTTGATGTCCAGTTCTCCCAGCACCATTTGTTAAAGAGACTGTCTTTTTTCCATTGGATGTTCTTTCCTGCTTTGTCAAAGATGAGTTGACCATACATTTATGGGTCTAGTTCTGGGGTTTCTATTCTATTCCATTGGTCTATGTGTCTGTTTTTGTGCCAATACCATACTGTCTTGATGATTACAGCTTTGTAGTAGAGGCTAAAGTCTGGGATTGTGATGCCTCCTGCTTTGGTCTTCTTCTTCAAAATTACTTTGGCTATTTGGGGCCTTTTGTGGTTCCATATGAATTTTAGGATTGCTTGCTCTAACTTCGAGAAGAATGCTGGTGCAATTTGATTGGGATTGCATTGAATGTGTAGATAGCTTTGGGTAGTATTGACATTTTGACAATATTTATTCTTCCAACCCATGAGCACAGAATGTTTTTCCATTTCTTTATATCTTCTTCAATTTCCTTCATAAGCTTTCTATAGTGTTCAGCATACAGATCTTTTACATCTTTGGTTAAATTTATTCCTAGGTATTTTATGCTTCTTCGTTCAATTGTGAATGGGATCAGTTTCTTTATTTGTCTTTCTGTTGCTTCATTATTATTGTATAAAAATGCAACTGATTTCTGTATGTCTGAAGGGAGTTCTCTGTGCCTTTGGATTTCAATGCCTTTTTCCTTCCCCAGATCAGGGAGGTTCTCAGCTATGATTTCTTCAAGTACACCTTCAGCACCTTTCCCTCTCTCTTTCTCCTCTGGAATACCAATTATGTGTAGATTATTTCTCTTTAGTGCATCACTTAGTTCTCTAATTTTCCCCTCATACTCCTGGATGTTTTTATCTCTCTTTTTCTCAGCTTCCTCTTTTTCCATAATTTTATCTTCTAGTTCACCTATTCTCTCCTCTGCCTCTTCAATCTGAGCAGTGGTCGTTTCCATTTTATTTCTCAGCTTGTTTATAGCATTTTTTAGCTCCTCCTGACTGTTCCTTAGTCTCTTGATCTCTGTAGCAATAGATTCTTTGCTGTCCTCTATACTGTTTTCAAGCCCAGCGATTAATTTTATGACTATTATTCTAAATTCACTTTCTGTTATATTGTTTAAATCATTTTTGATCAGTTGGTTAGCTGTTGTTATTTCCTGGACGTTTTTCTGAGGGGAATTCTTCCGTTTCGTCATTTTGGATAATCCCTGGAGTGGTGCAGGACTGCAGGGCACTTCCCCTGTGCTGTCTTGAATAACTTGCTTTGGTGGGCGGGGCCTTAGTCAGACCTGATGTCTGCCTCCAGCCCACAGCTGGGGCCACAGTCAGACTGGTGTGTGCCTTCTCTTCCCCTCTCCTAGGGGCAGGATTCCCTGTGGGGTGGCGTGGCCCATCTGGGCTACTTGCACACTGCCAGGCTTGTGGTGCTGGGGATCTGGCGTATTAGCTGGGGTGGATCGGCAAGGTGCACGGGGGCGGAAGGGGCAGGCTCAGCTCGCTTTTCCTTTGGAGATCCACTTCGGGAGGGGCCCTGCTGCACCAGGAGGGAGTCAGACCCACTGGAGGGATGGATCCACAGAAGCACAGGGTTGGGTGTTTGCACAGTGCAAGCAAGTTCCCTGGCAGGAACTGGTTCCCTTTAGGATTTTGGCTGGGGGATGGGTGAGGGAAATGGCGCTGGCGAGCGCCTTTGTTTCCCGCCAAGCTGCGCTCTGTCGTCCGGGGCTCAACAATTCTCCCTCCCGTTCTCCTCCAGCCCTCCTGTTCTCCGCGCAGATCTGTTAACTTATAACCTTCCAGATGTTAAGTCCCACTCTCTGTCCGAACACACTCCGTCCAGCCCCTCTGCTTTTGCCAGCCAGACTCAGGGCCTCTGCTTGGCCATCGGGCTGCCCCTCCGCCCCGGCTCCCTCCCACCAGTCTGTGGAGTGCGCACCACCTCTCCGCCCTTCCTACCCTCTCCCATGGGCCTCTCGTCCATGCTTGGCTCCAGAGAATCCGTTCTGCTAGTCTTCTGGCAGTTTTCTGGGTTATTTAGGCAGGTGTAGGTGGAATCTAAGTGATCAGCAAGACGCAGTGAGCCCAGCGTCCTCCTATGCCGCCATCTTCCACCGAAGGTCTATATATTGCTTTTAAAGTCTCGTGTGATTAGATGGGACTCATCCAGTTAACCCAGAATAATCCCTCTATTTTGAGGTGGGTACCTTAATTACATATGCAAAGTCATGTCACAGCAGTACCTAGACTAGTTGGTTAAGTAACCAAGGAACACAAGTTTTCTTGGACATCTTTAGAATTCTGCCTGTCACACATAGTCACCTTGAATGAGGTGGGGAACCTTTATGTCTAGGCTTTACTTAACCCACTGACATCAAAAAGTACTTCATGATGAGGTTTTGCCCTCCTCAAGAGCTCTTCAAGGAGATGAAACTCCCTGATAATCAGCTAACCATAAACTTCTTGATTATCCACAGTCTGTGGAAAATCTATCCCTTCTCTCTCTTTTCTCTCCTCTCTGGCTTACCAGACATAATCTTCTCACTGAGATGAGGCTATCACAATGACTATGAGAGATATATCTTTAGTTAGTTTATGTTTTGTATCTTCTTAAACCCTATGTTGACCATTCCCTTGAGACAAGAAAATACAAAATTTCTGGTCATAGCCCCATAATAAGAAGATAGAAGTAGAACAAATGAAAGTTAATATCTCAAGAAATTATTCTGCCATATTAAAAAACTAGGTTGTGGCATTAGTAATTTTTTATTGGCATTTATTTGAAATGATTGCTATGTTTTTTGACATATGTTAACATGGCAGCATGTTAACAATTAAAGAAATATATGGTATAAATAGGTCCAACAAAATAGGTAAATTCAAAAAGTTCACAGTTAGATTAAGGAAGAGTCAGATGCCTATTAGCTTGCTACAGCTACCGTAACAAAGTATCACAGACTCAGTGGCTTAAACAACAGGAATTCATCTCCGAATTCAAGAGGCTAGAAGTCTGAGGTAAAGATATCCACGTGTTTTCAGTCAAAGCACTAAAGGAAGATCAGTCTCAGGCTTTTCTTCTAGGTTTAGTGCTCCTTGCCTGTGTAACTTCAGTCTTCAGATAGTGTTCTCCATGCATGCATGTTAGTCTCTGTGTCCAAATGGCCCCATTTTATAAGAACACCAGTCATATTGGACTAAAGTTTACCTGAATGACCTCATTTTAACTTGGTTATCTCTGTAATGATGTTATTGCAAAATTATGTCCTATTCTGAAATACTGAGAGTTAGAACTCAAACATACCTTTATGTAGGGGGGATACAATTCAACCCTTCACTGTGGCTTTCTTGACACTCAACATGATATGCTATCACTTGCATGTTTGCTTTTATGTCACTCTAGGTATTTCACAGAAAGGGTATGTGTCTGGAGTTGAAAAGTGGGCTTTATTTTAAGTTTGGCTACTTATCTACAGTAGCCTAGCTGTCTTGTGGTTTGGAGTAAGGTAGGAATGGAGAGAGAGATTGAGGAAGGCTGAGCATTAAGCATCCTCATGGCAAGCTTCTGGCTTGCCCTCCCTGACAACATTCTTCTGGGATGATAAGACGACTAAATAACATTGCCCTACTATTGTAGTTTGGAGGGGAGCCCAGGGAGAGCCAGGAGACAAAATAAGGTTTCAAACCAAATTCCCTAAAAGAAGGTGTAATAATGGGGTTGTCTTTTTTATCGTGTGATAGCCTCAGAATTAGTAAAATTTTCATAGATTAGAATGATGGTTTTCTCTTCAAAGCAAAGTGAAATAATAATAAAAGAAATTTATATGGCAGATATTTTTGAGAGGCAGTGAACAGGAGTTACTTTCAAGAGACCCAGGTAAATCCACTGAGGGTAGTGAAGTGGACTGCTCAGGGCTGCTTGCTGCTGGCTAACTGGAAGATGCTAACTGTCCCAGATTTTGAATCCAAATGTTGTGAATCCAATGTCTCTACAATACCCAGTGGTACTCCCTTCCATCATCACTCATCTCCTACTTAGAGTATTGACACCACTTGTTTATTGTCCTTTCCTCCAAATGTATTCCTCCTAAAAATGATATGCAGGGAAGCCATAACGAGCTGGTCAAAACACAGGCATGAGCATCTCTCAACTTAATAATTATTTTTCACTAATTAGCCATAGACTTACCCATTTAGTGACCTTGTTCATATAGCTCTTCTTTCTAAAATATTCTACTTCTTTTTCTGTTAACATACATCTACGTGCTATTAAAAATTCAACTCAAAAGCCTGTTGCTTTCTCTTAATTTTGTAGAAAAATTTAAAAGTTCACTTTTCAAATGTTTCCAGAAAACCACTTAATTGTTAACAATATTTTGGCTAAGGTTGACAGGAACCTGCAATAGAGAGACATGTGGGCTTGCATGGTGTCTAGTAATCATTTGGGAGCTGACTCAAATCTACTCCACAGTTGGAGCTTAGAGATGCACAGACATACCTAATTTACTGGAAGAGAACAAGGAGCACAAGACAGAGACTCTGTTTTGTTTTTTCCATGGTGTATATTACACACTGCTATCAGTAAAAGAAGGTCAGTTTTGTTTGCAGGGTAGCACAAAATGGCTTCAAGTGACCTTATCCCCCATCAGAATGTCTGGTGTTTACAATATCCTGTATTAGAATTGCTTTGGTAAAACTTTGTCTCCAGAAAATCCTGTTGAGAAATACAAGTTATCTGAAAAATTCTGCATCTCTGGTTTCTCTTGTATCTATGCCCTCCCTTACATCTTTCTTGCCACTATTGGCGATAAAATTTATTCTATCCTAGTGATGGTCTCCAGTCTTCATTAACTTGATTAAATGACAACAGTACCATCAGAGTTCTTATTTTAAAAACTCTAAGGAATATTTAAGTCTGATGCTCAAGAGAGCACATATCTCTCAATCGTCTCCTGAATAAAACCCAAACCTGTTTTCAATTTACAGCCCTATGGACTACATTGGAACCATACCACACAGTTACTCTTTTTAGACCTGCTCTGTAGTTCTCAAAGGGCACCACAGAATCATCTAGGAGGCATGCTTATTAGTCAGATCACTAGTCCCCACTGTTGGACTTTCTCACTCAGGAGGTCTGGAGAAGACCCAAGAATTTGCATTCCTAACAATTTACTATATGCTGTTGAAGTTTACAATCCTAGGAGCACAATTTGAGAATAGTTTCTTTAAACACTTATGTCTCCATGTTTTGTTCTTGCTGTTTCCATTACTTGGCCTTGCTTTTCTTTCCATTCACTTTTTACTTTTTTAAAAAAATATATGTTTATTTATTTTTGAGAGAGAGAGAGAGACAGAGTGTGAGCAGGGGAGGAGCAGAGAGAGAGGGAGACACAGAATACGAATCAGGCTCCAGGCTCTGAGCTGTCAGCACAGAGCCTGACTCAGGGCTTGAACTCATGAACTGCGACATCATGACCTGAGTCAAAGTTGGACGCTCAACCGACTGAGCCACCCAGGCACCCCACTTTTTTTTAAATGTCAAATGACACTTTCCTTAAAAAAAAAGTAATTCCAATAGTTTTTCTCCTTTGTTTCCATAATAATTTTTTTTCTAAAACACTTTGATACATACCTTGATCATAATAACCATTAGCTCATATTCCAATTATTTGTTTTTATATAATTGTTGCATCTTGCTAGAGTTGAAATTCTCTTTTAGGCAATTAAATCCCTACAGTGTAGCCTGAATATAGCACAAAGCAGGTATACTCTATAGATTCATTAAATGTATGAATAAATAATTGAATGAGTGTAAATTATGAGAGAAAGAGAGATCATACTGACTCTGTAGCTTTGATTACAATGGGTTAATTTATTATAACTATTTACTACAGACTGTAACAATTGAAGGGAAAAAATCATCTGATTTTGGAACAAGATAGAAGAATAATTCTGAAAGAAAATAGGTTGGTTAAGTAAAGATAGCCTGAGTATAATCCCTGAGTTTTGGAAGTCATAAGATAGTGGTAGGATTTGAGCCCACCAGGGCAATTAAAAAGAGGGTAAGGGGACAAGTAAAGATATACCTTGTACTACTTCTAAATAATGTCTATCTGCGGTGACACAGGCAGCCAGTGTGCAAATATTGTTAAAAGCTAGTAAGACTCTTCTCAGATCTGAGTTCCCAGATCTTCTTATTCTGAGTTGAACTGCCCCTACTATACTTTATCATTAAGCATTCGACTCTCACCATCTACACCCATTACTCCAGATTCAATGTAAGTCTTCAAATAGATCATAGCTTGAATGACCTAGATGTGAAAGTGAAAGAGATCCCCACTACTTTCTAGACTTACCATTCATAGTGGATAAGCAAATTTGAAGAACTTGAATACTGATTATTTAGGGGAAATTACTCTAGAAAAGAAAAATAGATAATTTCATTTTAAATTTAAACTTGGAATAATTGGTTGCTTATGCTTTGTAGTTAGAATGTTTATCAATAAATCATTGAGAAATGTTATCTTGGCAACATATCATTTTGTTGCATCAAATGATGTGGTACAGAAACAGTCATTGTGTTTTTCTCAGTCAGTGTTGTCAGTTATTCTAATGTTTCTCTTCATTCATCTCTAATGTTTTTCTTGGGCTGATAATATGACAAAATCAAGGAGAATATATTCTACTTCCAGCAGCATTTTCTACTCTGACTACTGGACTTAAACAATCTTGTAAAAAATTTTAAATAAAATTGTGGATTTCTTTTGCATGTATTGATTTCACCATGAATCAGCTCAGAAATAGCTAGTCACTTAAAATTTCCTAGGAGATCACAGCCAAAATTTAGGTCATTTTCTGAGTTTAAATTTTAAAAATAGAAAAAGCTAAAAAAGAACAGAATCAGAACAAAAGTCTGCCCCCAAACACCAGTTTATATAAAGGGTTTTCTCTTTTTTTAAAAAAGAACTCTTTCTTGACTATATCTGGATAAAACATAAAAACCTTTTTTCCTCACTTCCAATGCAGAGTTAATGTCTTCAAACATAAGTTGTTTATTCTAAGAGAGAAAAATATCTAAGAGAGAGAAAAAAAAAATACATGTATATATAAAACTGTGGTGTTGTGTATGTGTGCATGCATGTGTGTGTGTTAAGGGAAAGCAATGATAATTCAAAAACTCCTTTAGAAGTAACAAATCAGGGGTGCCTGAGTGTCTCAGTTGGTTGTGTACCCGACTTTGGCTCAGGGCATGATCTTGTGGTTTGTGGGTTCGAGCCCTACATTGGGCTCTGTGCTGACAGCTCAGAGCCTGGAGTCTGCTTCCCATTCTGTGTCTCCCTCTCTCTCTGCCCCTCCCTGGCTCATGCTCTGTCTCCCAAAACTGAATAAACGCTAAAAAAAAATTTTTTTGAAGTCACAAATCAAAGTGGATTCAGAAAAATAGTGAGTTTGAAATCTGTCTTCTACATTTATTTCTTGTGTGCATTTGAGAGACTTTAAATTTTCTGCACATCCATTTCTTCAGATGTAAGATGGGAATAATGTCTACTTTGCATTGTGTCATTTGTGGAAATAACGAGATAATGTAAGTAATGCATCTAATAAAATAATTGAGAGGTGTAAACTTAATAATAATAATACTTATTATTATAACACACCTGTTCTTTGCAACTCCTCTAGTATTTCTGCTAAGCCCAGGACCAAAAAGATTAATTGGAGTTCTTCTTTTTTTTTTTTTAATGTTTATTTATTTATTTTGCAAGAGAGAGAGAGAAAGCACATAAGTAGGTGAGGGGCAGAGAGAGAGGGAGAGAGAATCCCAAATAGCCTCCGCACAGTCAGTGCAAAGTCCAATGTAGGGCTCAACCTCACAAGCCGTGAAATCATGACCTGAGCCAAAATCAAGAGTAGAGTCGGATGCTTAACCAACTGAGCCACCCAGACGCCCCTACTTGGAGTTGTTACTCAAGCTCTGTACTAGCATCAGGGACTTGAGAGAACTGCAAGAAAAAATATAAGCCACATGAAATATCAGCTATTTTAAAAGTACCAATGGTCTATATCCAAGTTCAAGGATCCCCTTGTTTGGTAAACTTCTACAGATTGAGATAACTGGCTGGAAATAATGCCTTATCAGTAATCAGAAACCAGAACCATCAGTCAGGTGTATCTATTTTAGGGCACATCCAAAAAGACCACAATTTGAGGACCTCTATTTTGACAGACCAACAAATAAAGTAAGTATATCTGAGACCTACAAACACACAAACTCATCATGTGTTTCACTATTTTCCAGCAATTCCTAGCCTAACTCTTTTGGATTCACACTGATGTTTATTTACACCTGAAGTTATGTTACTGAAAATATGAAGAAAATGGTAAAAATTTAACTACAGTATAGTTTGCCATGAGACATATAACCACACATACATTTTTTCCTTTTGCTTATTAGCTTCATTCTCATAGAAATACTTGCTGCAATAGCAGCAAAGTTGGAATGAGCTTATAATGAATACCACTGCATCCTTTTAAAATTCACCCACAACATATATACATTCATATTTTATTCCCTCAGAGAGTCTCCCTTAAAATTTCTTGCAGGGCTGGTTTAGTGGTCACAAACTCTTTTACTTTTTTGTCTGGGAAACTTTTTATCTCTCCTTCTATTTTGAATGACAGCCTTACTGGATAAAGAATTCTTGGCTGCATATTCTTCTGATTCAGCACACTGAATATATCCTGACACTCCTTTCTGGCCTGCCAAGTTTCTGTGGATAGGTCTGCTGCAAATCTGATCTGTCTTCCCTTGTAGGTTAGGCACTTTTTTTCCCTTGCTGCTTTCATGATTCTCTCTTTGCCTGAGTCTTTTGTGAATTTGACTATGATATGCCTTGTTGATGGTTGGTTTTTGTTGAATCTAATGGGGGTCTTCTGTGCTTCCCGGATTTTGATGTCTGTGTCTTTCCCCAAGTTGAGAAAGTTTTCCGCTATGACTTGCTCACAAAACCCTTCTACCCCAATTTCTCTCTCTTCTTCTTCTGGGACCCCTATGATTCTGATGTTGCTCCTTTTTAATGAGTCACTGATTTCTCTAATTCTTAAATCGTGCTCTTTTGCCTTCATCTCTCTCTTTTTTTCTGCTTCCTTATTCTCTATAAGTTTGTCCTCTATATTGCTGATTCTCTGTTCTGCCTCATCCATCCTTGCCACCACTGCATCCATCTGTGATTGCAGCTCCATTATAGTATTTTTAATTCCATTCTATTTTTTACTTCTTTTATCTCTGCAGAAGGGGATTCTAATCTATTTTCAACTCCATCTAGTATTCTTATTATCGTGACTCTAAATTCTGGTTCAGACACCTTACTTATATCTGTGTTGGTTAAATCCCTGGCTGTCGTTTTTTTGTGCTGTTTCTTTTGGGGTGAATTCCTTCGTTTTGTCATTTTGAAGGGAGAAAAGGAGTTAGTGAGGTAGAAAAATTAAAATTAAAAAACTAAAATTAAAAAAATATTAAAATTAAAAAGTTAAACACACACACACACACACAAAAATGGAATAAATGATGCTGGATCCCAGGTGTATTTTGGTCTGAGTGTTGAAAGTGGTTTGACAGATTAGAGGAAAAAGAAGGGGGGGAGGAGAAAAAGAAAAAAAAGGAAATTGTTTGAGAATTTGAAAAAAAGAATAAACTGAAGTAGACTAAAATGAGATGATGGGAGTAAAATAGAATTTGAAACATTTACATAAAAGCAAAAAATACAGTAAGAAAGTTAAAGAAAAATATTTTAATAGAAATGTAAAGTAAAAATGAAGTTTTTCTCTTTCTGCATTCAAGAAAAATTATAGAAATGAAAAAGAGAGAAAAAGGAAAAAAAATTAAATCATTTGAAAATTTGAAAAGATCAATACACTGAAGTAGACTAAAATAAAATGATGGAAGTAAAATAGAATTTGAAAAAATTTACACAAAAGTAAAAAATATAGTAATAAAAATTAAAGAAAAATATGTTTAATAAAAATTGAAAATAAAAATGAATTTTTTCTCTTTCTGTATTCAAGAAAAAGACAAGAAGTGTAAAAGAGAGGAAAAAAGAAAGAAAATTGAATAGATGGACCTGCAATCAGATTGAAGTAGGACTGAAATTACTTTGTTTTCCCCTAGAAGTCAGCATATGTAGTGGTTTATAGTCCATATACTAAGCAGGTGGTGAGATTTGTGTTCTTGAAGAGTGAAGTTGGCCCAGTTGGGCGGGGCTCAGTTTAATGGCTCAGCTCTCCACTGGATGGTGCTGCTAGCCTACTGGGGTGGTGTTGAGGCACTTGTAGGTGTGTATGCGCATGTGCAAGAGTGGTGAAAATGGCACCACCCAGCTACCCAGTCTCTAGTTTTGGAACTCTGTTCTTCCGGATCAGCAATTGCGCACCCGTCCTCTGTCTTCAGCTCTCATCCACTCGCCGCTTTTTCACTCTCCGTGACCAGGCCCCAGGCAGTACCTCTTTCCCGGGTTTTGTCTCAGATGTGGCTGTTTTCCCTGCCACATTACTTCTGAAGGACTGTGGCTTTTTGACCCATTCTACCCCTCTGCGGGAGGGTCTCACTGAGCAGTGGCCGAATGAGCAATGGCCGAATGTCGGCTGCACCCAGGAATGCTTGCTGGACCCTGCTGCTGCTGCTGGTGCCCCGAGACTGTGGCCAGGTGCCAGCCCGCCCCAGAAAAAGTTCGTGAGACAGTGTAGCAGCAGCGTTTCAGGGATTATGGAAAATCACAGCACACATCTGGCACTAGGCTTCACCCTTAACGACCTTGTTCCAGCACCAGCGAATGTGGCCGTTTTCTGGGGTCTGCTGGGACCAGGTGGCTTCAACAGTCTCTACCAAATGTCCTTCCAGCAGTGGAACCGCTTTTCCCCGTGTGGCCCAAGAACCTCCTGGACCCCACTCTGCTCCTGGGGATTCGCCCTTCCCACCAGAGCACCGCCAGGTATGGAGCTGCGAAGTTGCAGCCTTTGTGCTCCCCTTATTTACAGTCTTAATGGAACTTAAACCCTCTCCTTTCTCCTTTCTCCCTTTTTAGTTTAGCCCCTGAGGCTGTTTCCAACTTTCCACTTTCTCTCCAGCTCCTTTTGGGAAGGGGTACTTTTCCCATATTCTCTCACCCCCACCGTCTCTGTCCTCTCTCCCCTTGCAAAAACACCTCCCTTCCTGCTCCTTGCTCCCCAAGTTCACCTCTTCACACCATGTACCTGCTGAATTCTGTGGTTCAGGTTGTGCAGATTGTTGTGTTAATCCTCCAGTCAGTTTTCTAGGTGTGTAGGATGGTTTAGTGTTGGTCTGGCTGTATTTCATGGACATGAGACACAAAAACAACTTCCATGCTGTTCTGCCATCTTGGCTCCCAACCCATGCCCAAGGGTTTTTATGTTGTTTCATATTTACCGTTTCATGGTTTTCTTCACTTTTTTCCTGTATTATTTCCTTATTACAATACAGCATCATTCTCATCCTCACTTATTGTCAAGAATAGCACATTTTTATAATATGCAGGTCCAACAATACAATTTTATAATTATTGTTTGTATAATTGCTCTTTAAATCACATAAGGGAAGGATGGAGAAGAAATATATAATTTTACTGTGTGTCATACCACCTATATAATTGCCTTTGGTTTTTCATGTGGATTTGAATTAGTCATTGGTGTCATTTCTTTTCAGCCTGAATAACTTGCGTGGCATATTTCTGAGTGCACATGTATGATAGCAAAAAATTCCTTCCATGTCTTCATCTAGAAATGTCTATTTCATCTTCATTTTAGAAAGATAGTTTTGCTGGATATAGTTTTCTTGGTTAACAGTTTTTTTTTTTCTTTTAGCACTTTGAAAATAGCATTCTAGTGTCTTTTACATTCATTGTTTCTGACGATAAATCATGCGTTAATTCTCCTGAGGTGACCTTGTATATGTCAAGTCATGATTCTCTTGACATTTTCAGGATTTTGTCTTTTTGTCTTTCAAGACTTGTACTATGATGTGTCTGGGTATGTAGCTCTTTGCATAGATACATTTTGGAGTTTGCTGAGCTTCTTGGAAGTGTGGATTAATGTTATTAACTAAATTTGTGATGTTTTAGCCATTATTTCTTTTAGTGTATTTTCTCTTACCTTTTCTTCTCTCTTCCTAACAATGATAATAATCCCATTTTATGTTTATTAGTAACTTTAATTCTGTCCCACATTTCTCTGAGTCTCTGTTTGCTTGGCTTCATTTTTTACCTTTGTGTATTTCAGATTGCCTAAATTCTACTGATCTATTCAGAGTTTGCTGATTCCTCCTTCTGCCAGCTCCAACATACTCTTATTCATTCTGGTGATTTTTTTTTCATTTCTGTTATTGTAATTTTCAGCTCTGGAATTTCTATTTGGTCCCTTTTTATAATTTCTATCTCTTTATTGATATGCTAATTTCATTCACACATAGTTTTCCTTCATCTTTTGTCCATGGTCATCTTTAGTTATTGGATCTTAATTAAGATTTAAGAGACTTTACTTAAAGTATTTGTCTATTAAGCCCAATATTGGCTTGCTTCATCAGGAGTTTCTGTCAATTTATTTTTGAAAACTGGATAGTTGGGATATTATAATGTGGTAAATCAAGGAATCAGATTCTCTTCCTTCCCCAGGATATGCTGTCATTGATCTTTAAGACTGAAGTTGTCCATTTGTTTAGTGCCTTTTTCAAACTGGTTTTCAAAAGTTAAGTTCCTTGCCATAGAAGGTCTCTGTTCTGCTATCTCAGGGGTCACCAGTCACCTGTCACAGATGTCCTTAAATGCCTGGAACCAAAAGAAAAAGAAAAAAAGAATACTGCTTTCCCAGTATTTGTAGCTTGGCTGGGAACTGGGGGTAGTCCTTCACTGCTAAGCCAGGCTGCCTACAATCCTGCCTTAGTTTTTCTCACCTTCTTTTGTGGGAATACACAGATCTGCCAGAGACACATGCACAGGGATCTCTTAGGACATTTCTGAGCATGCATCCAGCCCTGGGCATGCACACTGGACTCTGTGCCCTATTGTATGTGTTGTTCCTTCTGAGCCCTTATTACTGCAAGAAGCTTCTTCCTCAGACTCCACATTCCTGGGCTTTTGGAACAGTGTGCTGCTTGCCTAATCTGCTGTCCCCTTCCTTAGGCAGGCATGAGCAGTGTGTATTTTTAAAATTTTCAACAGACATCACCACCAACATCCAAAAATCCATAGCAGTCCAAGATTGGGGGTGGGGGGGTGATAAACCAAAGATCAGCCTTTTTTTTTTTTTTTTTTGCCTGTCCTTCAGGAAACCACCAGACAGATCAAAAGACACAACCACAGTGTTTTAAGAACAAGGCCCATATTAGTCTTCTATCACCAGCAAGCTACACCAGGAATGAAGGCCACCATTCACATCACCACCAAGGGAAGAGGGTGTTGGTAAACTGCTGAGTGACAATGGCACAGTACTCTCTTACTGAAATTCAGCTGTCCTTCTCTTCATTAGGCTGTCACTCGGTTGTTGTGTGTTTTGAATTAGATTACAGAAATCCAAAAAATTGATTTTTTCAGTGTTTGACTGCTTATGTTTTTTTCCTGTGGAAGGACTGATTCTTTGAACACCTTACTCAGTTATTTTCTCTGATGTCACTTTCCAAAATTAGGTTTTACTAATTTTTGCTGGCATTGAAAATGCAACTGATATGGTTGTATTGATCTTATGTCTAGCAACTTGCTAAAATCCACTGTGAATTTTAGTATTTTTCTGTGTGTTTTCATATTAGTAATATCATCTGCAATTAGTTGCAATTTTACTTTTTCCTGTCTGATTCTTATACTTCTTATTTTATAACATTATGCTGTTAATGTAGGCAAATTCTATTCTGTTCAATTCTATTTTCTCTTTGGAATGGGAAGTGAATTATATACTCCTAAGAAGTGTGAGAGAGGACTGATAGGATCATAGTTTTAAGATAGTTAGAGCCCTGGAGAATGTGTTAAGTAGTCATTATAAAAAGTTGCCAAAATGAATGAATAGGGAAATGTAATAGGGTTTCAGGGCAGAATTTAAGGTCTTATAGAAGATAAAGATCATGGATTTATTCTTCTACTGAAATGTACACTGATGAAAATTTTTCCAGCAATGATCAGCTGCCCCAAATATAGACTAGGATAAAGTAGGATCAACATTAATTCAAAATTTATTTCATGTATGTGGTTGAGGGAACAAAATGAAATATAAAATGTGTTCAATGAGGTAAGTGAAAAAATCTAAAATGTGCAAGTCAGTGTATTTTACATAGGCTTACTCCCATGAACCATTACCCAGATCAACATAAGGAATATCTTGATAACCCAGAAATATCTGATGCGCCTTTACCCAGTTTACTCCCAACCCATCAGTGATCATTATTCTAGCTTCTGTCACCATTAATTAGAATTGCCACTTTTTGAACTTCATATTACTGGAGTTACACATTGTATATTATTTTGTATCTGGCTGTTTTTGTTCATCAAAATATCTGTAAGATTCATCAATGTTGGTTTGTGTATTAGTGGTTTGTTTTTAGTGCTGTGGAATATTCCATTATATGAGTAAATTACTACCTATTAATCAGTTACTAATTGATGGCTGGGTTTGCAGTTGCTGAGTTTTCTGAGAAGCAGATACTGAGACAGACTTAGATGTGCAAAAACATATTGTGGGCTAACCCCTAAAAGAAATGGGAAGGAAGAGTCATTGGACTGTGATCTCAACCAGCCCAGCCCATAAAGGAGGTTCAAAGCAAAGACAGTCCAATAGAAGAACCCTGCATTGCCAAAAGACGGCTAGGTCCTTAGTAATTCATTACCGGGGGGTGGGGGAGTGGTAGAGGGGGGATTGCTCTCAAAAGTTTGTAACCTTGGCTGCTATTGCCTTGCTCACATATTGGCTGGATACTGCTCAAAGAAGACCTCGGATACCATAACTTCACTCAGTTAATTGCCAGGGCAACCCCGAGAAAAGTGTGACACCAGTCCAAAAGCTGAGACAGATTCTGAAGACCAGGAGGCAAGTCTTTGCTTGGAATTGAATCTAAGCAATTATGATTTCATCTCTATTTCAGCCAGAGTCCTCCCCTCCCTACTCTCAGTTTTTGACTATTATAAATAAATCTGAAATGATCATTATTGTAAAAACTTTTGATACTGATCAACGTGGTTTATAGGGTAGCTATATATTTATCTTAAAGAAATACTATCTGTATCAACTATGCTTTAATAATTTAAACAAGGGAAAAAAAGGAAAAAGAAAAGAAAAGAGAAAAAAGAAGAGAAGAGAAGGAGAAGAAAGGGAAGGGTAGGGAAAGAGAAAGGGGAAGGGAAAGGGAAAGGGAAAGAGAAGGAAAGAAGTACTGTTAATTTGCAAAGTGGTTGGGCCAAGTTTCCTTACCACAAAAAATGTAGAAGTATCTGTTGCTCTACATTTTCATCAACCCTTAGTTTTGTCAGTCTTTGAATATGTTCCTTTGTACTAAAGTTTGCTTATCCATTCACTGATAGGCATTTGAAGTGAATCTGCTATAAATATCCATCTACAAGTCTGCTGGTTTGTATGTGAAGTGTATGTTTAAATTTTTAAGATACTGCAAACTGTGTTTTGATATTACTTGTACATTTTACATCCCTACTAGAAATATATGAAAGTTCCAGTTATTCCATATTTTTGTCCAAACTTGGTATGATTAATCTTTATAACTTCATCCATTCTGGTGGTGGTATCTTACTGTAATTTACACTTGGATTTTCTTAATAATTAGTGATGTTGAAAATCTTCTCATGTGCTTACCATTTATACTTATTCTTCACTGAAATGTTCATCAAAATGTAGACCATTTATAACTTGGATCTTAGTTTTCTTCATTATTAAATTGGAAAAGTTCTTTACATATTCTAGACACAAGTCTTTTTTCAGATAGATTTTATATGTATATATATTACAAGTGTTTTTTTCCCCAGGTCTATGGCTTGCCTTTTGATTATCATAGCAGTGTAATATGAAGAATAATTTTGATAAAGTACAATTTACTGACTTTTTCTTTTATATTTTGTACATTGTTTGTTATATGTCTTTGTGAAACCCAAGGCACTAAGATTTTTGCTGATATATTTATCTTGTAATTTAAGCTCTTACATTTATATTCAGGATTCATTTTGAGTTAATTTATGTATACTATGTGAGATTAGGAATAGAGGCTTTTTTTTTTCCTTTTTAAAAGATATCACTATGCAATTTTTCTACCACTTCTTGTTTAGAAGATTATCCTTTCCTGGTTAAAGTGCTTGGAGGGTTTAAAAACAATCAGTAGGGGGATGCCTGGGTGGTTTAGTTGGTTAAGCGACTGACTTCAGCTCAGGTCATGATGTCATACTCCGTGAGTTTGAGTCCCACGTCAGACTCTGTGCTAACAGCTCAGAGCCTGGAGCTTGCTTCCTATTCTGTGTTGTGTCTCCCTCTCTCTGTCCTCCCCCACTCATGCTTTGTCTCTCTCTGTCTTTGAAAAGTGAATAAACCTTAAAAGAAATTTTTTTTAAACAATCAGTAGGCCATTACAGGTGTGGTGTAATTTCAGGACTCCTTTGTTTCTTTGCTCTATTTATCTGTATTTATACCATTATTGCAGTGTTTACATTATATCGCTTTATAATACATGTTAAAATCAGGGAGTATATGTCCTCAACATTTGCTTTTCTTTTCAGTCAACCTTTTAATATCCATATCAATTTTAGAATTTTCTTCTCTATTCCCATAAAAATAGAGGCCACTGGGGTTTTAGTAGGGATGATATTGAATCAATATATCCATTCATTTAGGATATAGACAACTTAGAAGTGTTGAGTCTTTTCCCCATGAACAAGATGTATTTCTTTCTTTCTTTAGGTCTTCCATATTTTTTCTTACCGATGTTTTATGATTTTGGTGTATAGTTACATAATATCTTTTGCCAGATTGATCCTTAATTAATTAATATTTTTGATGCTATTATAAATGGCATTTTAATAATAATACTCTAAAACTTCCATTTCCAATTGTTTACTGCTAGTGTATAGAAATATAATTGTTTTGTAATTGGTCTTCTATCCTGCAACATTGCTAAATTCACTTATTAGTCCTAGTAGCTTTATTTGTAGATTCTTTCAGATTTTCTGCATTAATGACTAAGCCATCTATAAATAAGCAATTTCAGTTCGTCCTTTCCAACATAGATGTCTTGTATTCATTTCTCTTGCCCCAGCTATCTTGTTCAATAGAAGTGGCAGAATGGAAATCATTGCTTTGTTCATAATCTTAGGGGGAAAGTATTTAATCTTTCACTATGACATATGATGTTTTGTGCTTTCCTTTTATCATATTGAGAAAGCTTCCTTCTACTTTGAGTTTGTGGAGAGATTTTTATTACAAGTGAATTTTAATTTTCTCAAATGTTTTTCTCTAGACCTATTGATATTCTCATGTGGTTTTTTCTTGTTTTGTCTGATAACATGGAAAAATTCATTAATTAGTTTCCAAATGTTAGACTAGCTGGGATAAACCCCACTTGGTCATGCTGCATTATTCTTTATACATTTTACAACCGAGAAGTGAGATACCATGATATGTCAGGCCAAACATTGAAAGGTAAATGAGGTTATATTAAAATTTTACGGCTCGTGCCAAATTCAAAATTAATTATATGTAACTCAGGATATGAGTGAATTATCTTTAAAATGACATATTACATAAGTCACAAGATATATGAAAGTGTAAGTATTAACTCTTTCACAAATAATATATAATAATAAGTAGAGCAAAAGCCAGTTTTGTACCCTGTTCTGTAGCACACAGATGAATATACTGTAGTATGAAATTCCACTGTTACTACATGTTCTGTAGACTCCATGTTATTGTATAGATACCTTTAGTTGGGAAGTGTTATTTGGTGGCCAGAAGCCGTGATGACATAATTCTTTAAGTTATTCTTCATCTGAATATTTATATATAGCCTATTCCAAATAAACTAATTGAAAAAAAAAGTAACAAATATGAAAAAAAGTTAAAATAAGAAATACTAAAAATGTCTTAGACAATAACTAAAGCAAAGAATAAAAGGCCTAATGATCACCGGACATCTTCTAGTGAAAGAGAGAGAGAACATTATCTCCCTTATCACTCTGTAATCAGGTTCAGTAATAAAACTTGAATGGTTTGTCTGTGAAAGTGTTTTTTCCCTCTCTCATGCTATTTGCCCTCAGTTACACATCTCTAAACATTTTATTAAATATCCTGCCTCTAATCATCCCCTTCACGCTTCCGAGCAGCCAAGCACCTATATTTTGAAAACGTAAACTTGACTCTTAGCACTTGATTAGTTTCTCCACTGAAGCCCGTGTGCGCGCAGTCCCCCCGCGGATCCTGCGGTTATTGTTATGTCATCTCAGACAGCCACTCCACAGGGGCTCGAGGCCCTGCCAGTCCCAAGCCTCTGCCATTTACCTCTACTGATTTTACTGCCAAGTTCAGCGCTCTGAAAAGAGAATAACCAGCCATGAGCAACATGTTCTTTTTCTGCAGACTGACAGGGCTGCGCTTTAATCTCCTCTTGTGTCTCATAACAGAAGCTTTTATGACGGTTTTTGCTGACTGTCAGACTGTTCTAAGCCACCGCTCACTATCCAGTGAGGGGAAGAAGACTTTAGAATTATTTACATTTAGTTGACAAGAAGGATGTTGAAAATGAAACGTACATATGGTAAAATGCTGGGGTATGCTTTAGAATTGGTATTCTGAATGGAGTTTTTTTTTTTTTTTCTTTAAAATATTCACACATATAGAAGTTTTTTTGGGGGGGATTTAAGGAACACAATTATGGTATACCTCATGAAGTGGAAGGGGTGGATTTTAAATTACTAATTGTGTTTTTTTTTTTAATGTTACATAAAATGATTTCAATAAATCATCCTTCTGCTACTCTAGGCCTGACTCCAGCATCTCACCAGCCATCTTTCCTCTTCTTATTATTCAACAAGCTGAGAAAACCATTCTCTTAAGTGGGTAGAGTTGGATAGTGGAAAGAATACTGAAAATGGTTTACTATGGTATATATTATAGTGTACAGTAATTGTTTATATGTTTTTCAACTTCACTAGACTTTCTTGGAAGACCAATCCATGACTGCCTTGTGAATCCATCTAGTCTAAATATAGTATCAAACATCCCCTAAGCACTCACATGTTTGTTAACACTAAGATAGCCGGCTCTAGCACTAATTTTTTTTAATGTTTATTTTTGAGAGAGAGAGAAAAGGAGAGAGACAAACAGAGCATGAGTCAGGAAGAGGCAGAGAGAGGGGAGGACACAGAATCTAGAGCAGGCTCCAGGCTCCAAGCTGTCAGCACAGAGCCTTAAGCAGGGCTTGAACCCATATACTGCCAGACCATGACCTGAGCCGAAGTTGGAGGCTTAACAGACTGAGCCACCCAAGGCTCCCTTCTAACACTAATTTTGAGAACTTACTGCTTGACCTCCTGGACAATAGCTTCTTTGGTAAAATAGGAAGCTTTAACTAGATAAGAAGTTATAAATTTTATATTTATCCTGCTTATTATTCATATTGTGAAAATAAAGGTTTTTTTAAATTAAGACATCACATAAAATCCGAACTAAGGAAGTCTCAGTTATGTTTTTCTGTGTATTAAACCACCCCCAAATTTTAGTGAATTAGAACAATTTATTATGTCTGAAAATTCTGTGGTTGAATAGACAGTTATTCTCACAGGTAAGATACAGGCTGAGAGGCCAAGACTAGAGGTGAGTGTGGTTGGTCTGCAGGAGGCTACTGACTGGGTGTCTTTATTTCTGTGTGTGGGCCTCTTCATTTGGCTGTTTGGGCTGCTTCATCTCATGATGGTGGGTTTCCAAAAAACACTGTAAGAGACCTGCCCCTAAGTGCAAGAATTTATCAGTTATCAATACTCTCTCTACTTGTGGCACACTAAGAAATATCCCATGGGGCAAAGCTACTCACATGGCAAATTCTGGAGTTATGGAAGGTGATTTCACAATGGCATGAATAATAGAAAGTGTGATTAATTGAAGGCCACCAAAGTAACAGTCTACAGGAAGTCTTTGGGAAAACTGGAATCTCTACTTAAACTTTATAGAAGTTGATCTATCTATACCTGTCTATCATCTATCTATCTATCTATCTATCATCTATCATCTATCTATCCATCTATTTTAAAGTTTATTTTTTTTTATTTTGAAAGAGAGTGGGGGAGAGAGAGAGAGAGAGAGAGAGAGACAGAGAGAATCCAAAGCAGGCTCCACATGGTCAGCATGGACCACCACATGCAGCTCAATTGCACAAGCTGTGAGATCATGACCTGAGCCAAAACCAAGAGTCTGATGCTTAACTGGCTGAGCCACCCAGGTGCCCTGAAGCTGATCCCTTTAAATAGACCCTGCATTCTCTAAAATCTCTTTGTCATTACTCTGCCCACTTCAATGTTATATACAGTTACTTGTTTCTGTATGGTTATGAGTTGTCTAATTGACAACTCTACTAAACGATTGCAACAATTTTGATAAGGCCTGGAGTATGTGCTGTTAAAATTACTTTTTCAAAAATCTGACATGTAATGTGTTCAGATACTTTACAATACTTATTTTTATAAAAACATTTATAATACTAATATTAAATAATTATTGCCTTAAAAGAGCCCAATTGTCTTGATTCTTTGCCACTGAATTAGTTCTACATGACCTAAAACAACCTACCTTTTTCTGGCAATCACAATTTCCAGTGATTTACTTTTAAAAATCTGATGTATTAATCTATGTATGCTAATAAGGCAAAATCCAAATGTGAAGCTTCATTGAAAATGTATTTTTCCAATTTTCAAGCATATTTATTATATTTAATTTACTCAGTCTTTATTTTTGGTATATAATATAGTGAACCATACATAGTCCCATACTATATGGGGCACAGCAAAATTTATGTAAATAAGATAGATACTAAAATAGGTATGTAAGTTTATATAATTTCACTTATAAGTAAGCAAAACCATGAATCTAGTTGGCTTAAAAATATAATAATCTATTGTATCTCTTGACGAGAAGTCCGGGGTTATGGCTGTGATCCAAAGCTGGCTTAACTGATTAACTAGTGATGTCATCAGAGGTATAGACTCCATTTCTCAATTGTGCATCTTTATTGTTTTCCTTTGTCCTTAATTAAGCCTAGTGCTCTTTTAACTTGTTAATCAGATAGGCATTATATACAGCTTAACAATTTTCAGGTGGAAAAAGAGCAGGGTCCTCTTTTTCTTGTATCTCTTATTTTGGAGCAAAGAAAAATTTCCCAGAAGACAATCAAGTGTGCTTTGTTTCAATATGAGTGTCAAGAAATGGTTTACATTGCTATTCCTAAGCCAAGTAGTAGCAAAAAGAAAGAGAAAAATCACCACAAATGACTTAGATTAATCATTCAGATGAAATGGGTCTTAGAGAATCAACTACAATGGCAATTACCATAAAGTAGCTATTTTTTTTCCAGTTAACCATGTATAAATTTTAATTGTATGATTGGGTACATTTTTGAATAGGAGATAACCTATTGTAATAGAAAAAAAGGAAATCGAAAAATCAGAACTATTCTATTCTAGTTACTCTGTTTCAACAACTTCAGAACCTTTTATTCAAAACCTTTAGTGAGATGTTTTCTTAATTCATGTGGTTTTTTTAACTTTAGATCACAATACATATATTATATATATTGCCTGCCACACTCAGCAGGAATAGGGCAAATCTCCATAACCAAATATATTAAAATTTTGGTGGGTAACTAGGAGTAATAGTGAGTGGTGCCACTCCCATTTCTAGCCCTTGATCCCTGGATCTGGAAATCATGGCTATTAGAGAAATAGCTCCATATAATGGATGCTGGGTCAGAGGACATAAGCCTTCTGGAAAACCTTGTCTCAGCCCTACATGGCGTTGCAACCTAGCTGGTGCTGTAACTGAGTCTTCATAAGGCCAGTTAGCCTACCAATCCAGCTGCTTCAGAATGGTGAGGAACATGGGGGAATTCCATGAGAACAGGTCCATTGGTGTACTTCATTTCCTATAAAGTGAATTCCTTATTCAGAGCAATATTATGTGGAATATTATAATGGTGGATAAGGTACCCTGTAAGTTTACAGGTGGCAGTTTGATAAAAGCATTGACTGTGGGGAAAGCAATCCCATATCCAGAGTAACTGTCTATTCCAATGTAATCACCCTGCCACCAGGTAGTTGGCTAATCACCTCAGGAAATGGGACCATTTCAGGGGCCAAGTCATAGTTGGTGAATATAAGTCCATGTTGCTAAGCACATGCATAACCTCCATCCCTGTCATGATGGCTATTTTTTCATGAACCAACTGAATGATAACAGGAGTGACTGGGAAAAGAGACTGGTATCCATAGTCAAAGTATGCTATTCAATTGATTATTAAAATCATCCCCTGCTGAGGTCACCCTTTTGTGAGCATTCACATGTAGCTCACACATCTTAACATTTATTTGCCCATTCAGAGAAGGTGATTCACATACTTCTTCCCCTGATTTCTTTATCATCAATTTTCATGTTCTTTCCAATTCCCTGACCATCCAGCTAAACCATCAATCAGCCACAGCCCATGAACTGATAGCGTGTTTGGCCATTTCTCCTTCTAAGCATAGTGAATAATCAGGCATACTGCCTGAAATTCTGTTCACTGGGAGGATTTCCCTTTACTACTGTCTTTTACAACTGTCCCAGAAAGGGGCTGTAGTGCTGTAGCTGTCCATTTTCAGGTGGTGTTTGTATATCATGCAGAACCATCTTTAATCCAGACCTAAGTCTTCTTTCCCTCTGTCACCTGATCATAGGGAACTCCCCATGAGCTGTAAGCACAGGCTGAGAATGAGATAGAAGTGTAAAGGAGTGGGGACTATGGCCATCTGGGCCATTTTTTTCATGTCACTTACTTATGCCTTCAAAGCCTACTCAACCTGATTATGTATATATCATTTCATTTTGGTCATAGACTTTTACTGTGCATGCTCAACTTTATGGCCTTGTGTAGTTAGATAACACCCTGTTTATGATGAGTAGCTCAGGTTTCATAGTAGCTTGGTGTATAGTCAAGCATTCAATCTATACTAAATCCTAGTAGAGGCCAAGAGCTGTTTCTCAAAAGAGTATTCGTCTGAAGATGACGGTAAGGCCTTGCTCTACAATCCTAAAGGCTTATACTAAGATTCACCTATAAGGACCTCCCAAAGTTTCCAAGAAGCATCTCTATCTGTCACTGATACTTCAAACACCATTGGGTCATATGGCACAAGTGACAGAGCTGCATGCACAGCATCCTGAACCTGTTGCAGAGCTGTGTCTTCTCTGGGCTCCATTCAAAACTAACAGCTTTTGGGGCGCCTGGGTGGCTCAGTAGGTTAAGCGTCCGACTTCAGCTCAGGTCACAATCTCGCGGTCCATGAATTTGAGCCCCGCATCGGGCTCTGGGCTGATGGCTCAGAGCCTGGAGCCTGCTTCCGATTCTGTGTCTCCCTCTCTCTTTGCCCCTTCCCCGTTCATGCTCTGTCTCTCTCTGTGTCAAAAATAAATAAACATTAAAAAAAATTAAAAAAAAAAAACTAGCAGCTTTTCAGTTGCTCAGTAGATGAGCTTGGTCACTCACCAAACTAATATGTTGGCCCCCAAATCCAAACAGGCCCACTAGGTATAGTACTGCCTCTTTCTTGGTTGTGGATGGATTGGATGCAACAGATTTCCTTCACATTAAGAAACGATATCTCCAACATGTCCCACACCACTGGACCCTTAGCAATCTCACTGCAATAGAAGGCCTTTGAATTTTAGTTGCATTTATATCTCACCCTCTGACATGCATATGTCTTACCAATGTTTAGAGTAGTTGCTGCTTCCTTTTACCAGGTCAAATCAACATAGAAAGACAATCAAAATACCACAAATTAAATTATGACACAGAGGTCAAGCGTTGATATATTCCTGAAGTAGTATAGTGAAGATAAATTTATGGGCTTGCCAACTGCAAGCAAACTATTCTGGTGGACCTTATGGACAGGTATGGGGAAAAAGAGACATATCATTAACTACATACCCAGGCACCAAGGGATGTATTAATTTTCTCAATCAATGAAATCACATCTGGTATAACAGCTGCAATTGGAGTCACCACCTGGTTAAGCTTATGAGAGTCTACTGTCATTCTCCAGGATCCATCTGTCTTCTGCACAGGCCAGATAGGTGAGGTGAATAGGAATGTGGTGGGAATCACCACCCCTGCAATTTTCAAGTACTTGATGGTGGCACTAATCTCTGCAATCCCATCAGGGAGATGGTGTTGCATTTGATTTATTATTTCCCTAGGTAGAGGTAGTTATAATGACTCCACTCAGCCTTTCCCATTATAATAGCCTTTACTCCACAGGTCAGGGACCCAGTATAGGAATTTTGCTAACTGTTAAATATGCCTTTGCCAATTATGCATTCTAGAATTGAAGAAATAACCACAGAATGGGTTCAGAGACCCACTGAGTCTACTACGAGATAGACCTGAGCTAAACTCCATTGATCACATGACTTCCATAAGCTCCTACTCTGATTGGAGGTCTGCAGTGACATTAGATCTCCTGAAATCAGTGTCAGACCAGAGCCAGTATCCAAATTACCCCTAACTGTCAAATTATTCTTTTTTCCCTAATGTAGAATTACCCTGGTCCAAGGCCATAGGTCCCTTTGTAGAAGGCTGAGAGAAAGAGTGCTGTTATAAATGCTCTGTAGTATACTAGGGTCCTTCCTCAAGGGAAGCTTGTCTCCCCTCATACAAGGAGTCTAGATCTATAAACTGGTTCAAGTCTGAGAACTGATTGAGGGGTCCTGACTTTCTGTTTTCATGATTCAGGCTAGACTTTCGTTCATTTCACCTAAAGCTTTTCTGCTTTTACAGATCAAGGAAGAATTTTGTAGGCTTTCTATCTATTTCACTTCTATGAACAATGTGATTAACTAGCCTAAGCTGCAGGTCTGCACATGCCAGACTTTCTGGATTCCAGAGCCATGAGTTATAACTTTAAGATGCCTTAAATTGTAAAAGCCTCTTTTGATTTTAAAGTAGACAAAATACTAAATTTAGCACCGATGAAACATTGTAAATGGTTTATCCTATTTTTCTTGGATTTCAGAGTATGAAAAGTGTAGTATAAATTAGTTGTAATTTTAAGATTTATGATTAAAAATTAAACAGCTGTTAACTTAGTCATTAGTTATTGAGGTTGATATTGGTTATTAATTTAACATAAAATTTGTGGAATAGTAAATATTTTTCTTTCATATACTGACACAAACCAGATACATTCATACATCTCTCCTAGTTTGCTTATCAAACTGCCAGGTGTGAGGTGATATCTTATTATGATTTTGATGTGTATTTCCCTGATGATGAGTGACATTGAGGATCTTTTCATGTATCTGTTGGCCATTTGTATGTCTTCTTTTGAAAAATGTCTATTCAGATCTTCTGAACATTTTAATTGGATTATTTGGTGTTTTGTGGTGTATAAATTCTTTATATATTTTGGAGATATCATTTACAAATATCTTCTCTCATTCAGTAAGTTGCCTTGTCATTTTGTTGATGTTTTCCTTCACTGTGTAAAATAAAGTATCTTTTTAATCCATGAAAAGGAGTCACTGGAGGGAGCAGCGGTCCTGTGAGCAGTGACCTCGGGTCTGAGTATTGGAGAAGGACTTCCATTAAGACAGTGTGAAGAAGCTGGTGAGTCCTTAAACACATATGTGCACGTTCACACACACACAATACAAAACTGAATAAACTTGTCAAAAGCATCCTTTCAGGTTTTGCAAATTGCTAAAGGAAGATAACAAATTGAAAGGAGTATATTCTTTGAAAAGTATTAGAGCTTTGGGAAGGAACAGTGCTCTGTGCCAACTTGTGTGAGGTTCCTCCCACCGAGACTTCAGTTGGTTGGATCACAAAGGTGGAGGCTGCAGGGACAAGGATAAGAGAGGAAAGAGAGCAGAACCTTCTAGAAGAGGGAAAGTGATTTGTGGTGGGACACAAATCCTTGTGGTGTTGTCAGGTCTAAGGGACAAACTTGGTAGAACATTAGAATGTGGAAAAAACAGTTTTGCTGCCCTAAGATAGCAGTCTCAGTTGGGGTAAACAGAAGACTGACAAAAAACTTAGCAAGAAGATTCTAGAAATGAGAGCCACAGAAGGGATGATAATATTTGAGCATAAGCTCTGCACAAACCATTGACCGCTAGTCTATGCAGCCACTAGTAAGCCAGGCTAAAAAGTAATAATAATATGAAAAAGAAGGAGGAGGAGGAGGAGGAGGAGGAGAAAGACGAGGAGGAGGAGAGGAAAAGAGGAAAAATAACCCTGAGCAGAGACATCAGCAACTATACATCATGAAGAAGACACATTCTGAAGTTCCAGTCTAGGTAAAAAAATAAGAAATATAAAACAGAATACAGATATGTTATGCGCATTATGCCATATAAAATTTCCAGTTTTCAAATGGAATGAAGGTGATTCAAATGATAAGACATGCAAATAAATAGAAAAATGTGACCCATACTGAAGAATAAATGCAGACAGTAGAAACTGATTCTGTAAAGACATGGATATTGGATTGAGTAGTCAAAGACCTCAAAGAAGTTATTATAATACACTTAAAGAATTAAAGCAAATCATAAGGATAACAACTCAACAAATAGTGAATTTCAACAGAGAAAAAAAAACTGCAAAGAAAACCAAATGGGAATTCTAGGGTTAAAAAGAACAAAAACAAAAGTGAAAAATTCAGAAACTGACTCAGCAGTAGACATGATATTGCAGAAGAAAAATCAGTGTACTTGTAGGATGATCAATAGAAATTAGTTCATAAAACAGAGACAACAGATTAAAGTAAAATCAACAAAGCTTCAGTGACCGTGTAACAATCTGAAGCATTACATCACAGATGTATTGAGAGTCCTCGAAGGACAGGAAACAGACAAAGGGACTGAAGAAAAGATTGGAATTAACCATGACTAAAACCTTCCTAAATTTGATTTTGAAATCACATCATTACAAATAATTTCTGTAAACTCTCTGACCCTTGAGGAAGTGGAAAATAACTCTTTATGCCTTAAGTGCCCACTACCTATAGCGACTTTCTTTCAAAGTGTGGAAAGGAAGGGGGAAAAAGAAACTTTATGGTGAAGAAACTTTGCAAACATTACCTAAAGCCAGGTCATCAAGGTTAATATCAACAGTAGTAAATCATATTGATAATCTATACTTTTAATATGACGTGATAAAAATGATAATTTATCTCTGTTATCTTTTTCCTCAAGATACGTTATTCCAGTCAAATCATGGGAAAAACATCAGACAAATCTCAGTTGAAGGACATTTTGCAAAAGAGCTGATCAGTAACTTGAAAATGTCAGAGATCAAAAACAAGAAAAGCCTAAGAAATTGTTAAACCAAGAGGCCCAAAGGAGACAGGACTACTAAATGTAGATATCTTGAATGGGACCTTGAGATAACCAAAGAACATTAAAGAAACACTGAGGAAATTTAAATAAAATTTGGACCTTAGTTAATAATAATGTGTCAATATTGGCTCATTATCTGTGACAAATGCACCATACCTCTATAAGATTCTAATAATAAGGAATACTGAGTGTGGACTGTAGGCAAAGAAAAATTGTTCCTCTATCCTTCAGGGTCTTCCAACTGGACTAATAATTAAATTTAAATGAGACAGATTAACAGAAGAAAAAAACCCAGTGCTTTATTTTGTGCACACAGAGGTTCAATAATGAAAATGAGACCTAAGGAAATGAGCAAGGTAGGGAGTTTTTAGACAATGAGACAATAAATTTTTGAGAAATGGACAGGATAAAGAAAATAGGTGTTTGGGAGCTTTAATTAGTAGGGAATTTTAGGCATAATTTAAGCTGAGGTAGTAGATTTGAAAAAAAATAAGGTTTGTTTTCAGAGCTTTCTTGGCTTTAAAGTTTCTACCTCTGGTGATAAGGATCTCTTTTTTACTTATTAGGACATGCGGTGTATTTTTCATATGAGAGTTTTCTATTTCCTGTTTTCACAGGGATAGAGGAAGCTCTGAGTGTTCTTGCATTGATGGTTTCTTAAGTAACTTTTATTTACAATAATATGTCAAGGTTGCACATTTTGGAGCGGCCTGCCCTTGACCTCTATAGGGCTATTTGAAAATTCTCTGTACTATCTTCCCCAATTTTTTTTTTCAAGCTAAAATTCATCTAAAGTTAAAAGTTCATTTTTAAATGGAGGAAAAAATTGACCTACAGGTCCAAGCATCTCAAAAACATGACACAAACACAGTGATCCACTTCATGACAATTATATTCAAACTGCTGAATGACAAAAGATAGGCTTTTGATAGCAGAAAAGAAAAAAAAGAAACTTTATTACGTACAAGGGAACAGGAAGTGATTAACACCTATTAAAGGTTTTATATCCAGAAAAAGTATTTATCTTCATAAATTGTCTTCTGAAATTTAGATTAAAGTAGTATGATTGGTTAACTGAAAACACTCATATTACTTGTGCCAAGAAGAATGGAAAGACCATATATTCCTAATAATGAGCCTTAATCCCAAAGAAGTTTAGGAAGTTAAATATTCCCTTAATAAATCTTGCAAAACTTTGGTTTGTAATATGCTTTTTTCTTTACAAATTCTGCCCTCCTCACCAAATGTCTTCAACTAGATTGACATAAGGAATAAATGTACCTTAAAAATAAATAGTCACTCTTTTAAAATATTACTGCATTACATTTCTCCCAATTCAATACTATTTTGCAGTTCTTTTTCATCCAGACAAATATAGATAAAGGAAAAGTAGAAATCAATTAACCCAGCTTGTATTGTGCAGACAATAGAGAATCATTAGTTTCTTTAGAATAAAAAATGATAAGATAAGAGGTACTATGGAGAGATTAATCTAATAGTCTATGTGTATGGGATAAATTAATGAGAATCAGTTAATATATATCTGTTAAGAAGTAATTTTGTGACAATACTAGAATGACCTGATCTCTACAGACAGATAGAATTATAAGGAATAACAGATGTTTTACTGGATTCAAAAAATGGGGTAAAGAATGTTTAGAACAAAATTAAAAAGAGAATGAGTGATAGGAAAAGCAGGAAACAGGGTACAGATATTAGTATGCAAAATTCTCCATGATCTGATCCCAAATAACCTCTCTTGCCCTGTACTTACTCTCCCTTACTCAAATCTGGTGCTCCTGCCAAACAGAATTATGTGCTGTGTTCTAATTATGTCATGAACTTGTCATCTCTAAGGACATTTACTTGAGACATTCACTACACTTTTCAGTACACAGTACTGCTGTGTTCAACTGGGTGATTCATTCTTTTAGTAACATTAAATAGGTATTTATTAAGTTACTACTTGAAGGAACAGTACTATATTCTGTGTCTGACAGCTTAGTAGGGAAGTACTGGTAAAAAAATGGTTTTAGTAGAACATGGCCAGTGAATCATAAAGGTATGTAAAAGCCCAGTGCAAAGGCTCCATTGCTATTAGGTGGGCAAAGACCAGTGAGCCTGGAGACAAAGTAAAAGAATAAGGAGAGCTTGCTTCAATGAAAATAAGTTAGATTTTACCCCTCAAGGTCCATTTTACTAAATTTGACTGATAACAAATATCACGAAGGCTACTTAAGGAGAGTATGTCTTTTGGGCGCCAGGTGGTTCGGCTAGTTAACCGTCCCATTTCACCTCATGTCATGATCTCACCATTTGTGGGTTTGAGGCCTTCATCGGGCTGCCTGCACTCAGCACAGAACTTGCTTTGGATCCTCTGTGTTCCTCTCTCCCCACCCCTGCCCTGCCCCACTCTTCTCTCTCTCTCTCTCTCTCTCTCTCTCTCTCTCTCTCTCTTCCCCCTCTCTCAAAAATAAATACACATTAAAAAAAAAGAGTATGGTCTCATAGAGATTCTGTGTTGATGAGCCTTTGAAGAATTTTAAACAAGGAAAATTACATAATCAAGTTCGGATGTCAGAAGCTTTTTTGGAGATATATAGAAAGAATTGAGGGGGTGTTGACTTTAGCAGCAGATGGAATACTTGAGACAAGTAATTTAGACGTCTAGAATTGTAGGACTGAAGATAAAAGGTGAAGATTTTTACAAGATATGAGAGGTTATTTGAATGATACGAGCTCATTGAGAATTTCATTGATCATCTTTAGACAGAAGGGATCTCTCTCATGAAACCTTGCATCTTGTTTATGAGATAGATCCTTATTTGTGTACGTTTTGCACGACTGATATCTTTCAGACACACGTGCACATACACACACATGCACACACACACATGCACGTCTCTGTGCTTGTGTACAAACATGCTTATATGTATTAGTTTGTAATTACTTTGTGGCTGTGAGATCAGACATATCGAGAAATTGTGTTGTATCAAGATGTTGCTCAGCTACTACTCACTGAATACTTGAATTAACTGAACTTACATGATTATAAGGTAGCTATTAAAAGAAAACTTTGATTGAGGGTAGGTCTATGTAATAGGCTAGAATTCTGCTTCAGGGTTTTGGCTGAGTCAC